>NC_040903.2:87331757-87633247 GCF_004126475.2 Phyllostomus discolor
AAAAATATTTTGAGAGTTGAGGTTTATAATACAAGTTTTAGTTTCATACTATTGTGGTCAGAAAGATGCTTCATAAAATTTGTCTTGAATTTATTGACACTTGTTTTGTGGCCTAAAATATGTCAGAATGTTTGATGTGCACTTAAAATGTATATTCTGCAGTTTTTTGGATAAAATGTTCTTAAATTATCTAGTTGTTGACATTTCAGGCCGTTGTTTTCTTAATGGTTTTCCATCTGGATGATCTGTTCACTGATTTAAATGGGTATAATAGTGTTTTTAATATACTTTTCTTTATCCAGATTCCTGATGATGAGTAACACTGTTTTCTTGCAGTTCTTTTATCCATTTGTTCACTGCTATGTGATCCAAACCCAGATGACCCCCTAGTGCCAGAGATTGCACGGATCTATAAAACAGACAGAGATAAGTAAGTATGTAGTAGGTAAAGAAAATAATATAAAGCTTTTTCTCTTAGTGAGTTAGGTTTATACTCTGCTCTTAAGTGGTAATGTCGAGAAGACTTGATGCTTATTTCTGGTAAGATGATACAAATCTATAGGTTTTTGTTTGTGACAGTAAATAGCCCTCTAAAATTTGTTTTTCTACCCTGTTCTGTACTTTGTCACTTGAATTATTAAGTTTTAGGAAGAAAGCAATTCATCCCAATTAACTTTTTGAAAAAAGATATTGGTACTATTGTAACAATTTCATCTGAATTTCTCAATACTTGAATTATTTTTCTGTACAGCCTCACCATTATAATTTTTGTATTATCATTAATGCTAAGTATACTTGTTCAATAGGTACAATAGGTTAGCAAGAGAGGGACAGAGAAATACGCTATGTTGTAGGGTAAGAGGATCTGCACTCTATGGTGCGCTTATTCATGGTACTGCCAGCACTTGAGTGCTGCATGCTCTAAGGCACTGTATTGTATTAACTAACAAAAGGTAACCAATGTGGCAGTTTTCTGAAAACTGTTCCTTTAACTGCTTGATCTGTTAGCGTGAAAGCATACCCAGTAGTTATTATTGCTTGAGAGTATTTTTGCATGACATAGCAGTTATATAGCACTAGTAAGAAATGGAAATTTAGTGTCTTTCAAAACTCCAAGGTGTTTAAATTTTAATTATAAAATTGTTATATTTTAAACTTTATACCAATACTATATGGAATGTGATGTAGTTCAAATTTTCCAAGATAATAATGTAAGGGGAGAACTTTTAATTAAGCCTAAACATCTAAACTAAATCTTTATTACTGACATGCATGCATTAGTGTCAGCTCTACTTTGTGGCTCCCTGTATGCTAAATGAAACCATCATTTTAAAGTGCTGGCTTTTTGAGAGGGTTATCCTTAAAGGTAACCATGAATTGGTAGAAAGAACTTCTATATTTTAAGTTGAGAAAAGTGGTTGAACCCTGTTAGTTCTTGGTTTGAAATGAAGTTAGTTAATACTTCATAAAGTTCAAACCATAAATACCTAGAAGTTCTTCTGTGCCCTTATATATTCATTTCTTACAGTCATTGTTACATTTTTTTTGTTGTTGGTAAGTAAGATTATGGCATGGGTGTAAAAGGGAGAGATGATGGCATTTATCAATATTAGTGATCCTCCTCAGTAGTAAATAACCTTGCTTGTGTGTGAATTACCTGTTGATCTTATTAAGCAAAGTATGCTTTCTAGTAGTACTCCTACAGATTCCCATTCATCTGGTGTTAAGAGTGGGGCTTATTATCTCCAATCAATACACTACTTAAAAATGGTGCGTGGTTCTAATGAATCATACCCCACATACCCATCTCCCCTTCAAAACTGTTCTTTTTACCATACTCCCAATGTCTTCTTAATCTTCTGCCAGTGCCAATCTCAAAGGCATTTTCTCTTCTGTATTACTGAGGGTCAAGTAAAGTCTAGGATTCGGGTAAATGGTTTAGTTAACAGTTCTGGCTTTGATGGAAATTTCTATACATGTACAGAATGTGTACTGTTCTGACATAACTCCATTGATGAACGGAAAATAATTTTTTAAATGTTAAAATTTATTGGAATGGATACTAATTACAGATTTTCTAAGAACATTAGCTCAGAGATAAAAGGTCTTTGATTTTTGTTAGCCTTCCAGTTGTCAGTACCACTTATTTTGTTTGGTAAAATACTACTTGTAGTGGGGGGCTTTTTTGGGGGGTGGGGAGCATAAGGTTCTCATTTTCCACAATGCTTTCAGTGCCAATATTAATTCTCCCAGTTAGCTTTATTCCAACTATAACCATAGATGACTCCACAACAAGTCTGGAGGTAAAACAGAACTTTTTCTTTTAAGTATTTTTTGTTTTAACTTTTTTGTAACTTTAAAATAACATATCTTTATTACAGGTACAACAGAATATCTCGGAATGGACTCAGAAGTATGCCATGTTGATGCCTACCTTAAAGTCAGAATAACCTGCATTATAGCTGGAATAAACTTTAAATTACTGTTCCTTTTTTGATTTTCTTATCCGGCTGCTCCCCTATCAGACCTCATCTTTTTTAATTTTATTTTTTGTTTACCTCCCTCCATTCATTCACATGCTCATCTGAGAAGACTTAAGTTCTTCCAGCTTTGGACAATAACTGCTTTTAGAAACTGTAAAGTAGTTACAAGAGAACAGTTGCCCAAGATACAGAATTTTTTAAAAAATGGAGCATGTGTATTGTGGCCAATGTCTTCACTCTAACTTGGTTATGAGACTAAACCATTCCTCACTGCTCTAACATGCTGAAGAAATCATCTGAGGGGGAGGGAGATGGATGCTCAGTTGTCGCATCAAAGGAAACAGCATTGTTGTAGCAGCATCCATTCTTGTATAAGCCTTCCACTGTTAGAGATCTGAGGTTACATGATATACTTTATGCTCATAACTGATGTGGCTGAAGAATTGGTATTGAATTTATAGCATCAACAGAACAGAAAATGTGATGTATTTTATGCATGTCAATAAAGGAATGACCTGTTCTTGTTCTACAGAGAATGGAAATTGGAAGTCAAACACCCTTTGTATTCCAAAATAGGGTCTCAAACATTTTGTAATTTTCATTTAAATTGTTAGGAGGCTTGGAGCTATTAGTTAATCTATCTTCCAATACACTGTTTAATATAGCACTGAATAAATGATGCAAGTTGTCAATGGATGAGTGATCAACTAATAGCTCTGCTAGTAATTGATTTATTTTTCTTCAATAAAGTTGCATAAACCAATGAGTTAGCCGCCTGGATTAATCAGTATGGGAAACAATCTTTTGTAAATGCAAAACTGTTTTTGTATATACTGTTGGGATTTCCTTCATTGTTTGACATCAAATGATGTAAAGTTCAAAAGAGTGAATATTTTACCATGTTCAGTTAAAAGTGCACAGTCTGTTACAGGTTGACACATTGATTGACCTGATTCATGCAGAATTAATAAGCTATTCAGATAGTGTAGCTTTAGTATGCTGCACATGATACTGGCAACCCTGGAGTTCATAGATGGACTTGGGACCCAGCAGTTTTGAACATGTATATGGAGTTTAGGAAATTTATTTTCCAGGTGCAACCCCCATCGAACTAAATTTTTTTTATCTTGTACACTTGACAGCTAAAAAACCATAACATGGGAGTAATAATGGGTTTAAATTTACAAAATAAAGTACTGTTTTGGTGTGGGAGTTGTCATGAGGCTGTGTTGAAGTAACTTTTAACTATGTGGGATATTGAGTATCCATTGAAATGGATTTGTTCAGCCATTTACATTAATGAGCATTTAAATGCAACAGATATCATTTCAGGTGACTTAACATGAATGAATAAAAGTCAATGCTATTGGATAATTTTTTGTTTGACAAGTGCTATGTGTGCCACTAATTTCTGTAGTAACAAGGGCATTATCATTCTTCACCCTTCCTAATTCTCACCATATAGTTTAATTCTTTTTTCCTAGTTACTTTGATTTGTCCATTGCTTTCTTAAAATCCTGTATTCAATTTGTAAGCACGTCTGTGACTTTTCTCCACTTCCACATTTTTGCACTGCTTACCTTATGTGCAATCTTACTCCTTGTCTGCACAGATGTGGAAAGCTAGATATAAAATAAATGTTAAAGCTTGATTTTTATAAACATTTTAATATGTAGTTTGGACATGATTTATTGACTAAGGTTCTCTAAACTGGAAGTGAAATGCATGCCTTCCAAAAATGTTCTGGCTTTGTTAATTCTGTAATAAGCATTGAGAAATAATCCAACTATACAATTTTTCAATGAGGGGTTTTTTTGCTACTTTTTTTGCTTTTAAATACTCGCGTAGATGTCATAACTATTGAAACTTATGGATTCAAATTACAAGTGATAAATTAGTAACATACTGCTCTCCGAGCTATTAAGAAATACTGTTCTTTGACTCTAATTTCAAAACAATTCTGAGAATCAAAAATAACAGCTTTAGTGGGCATATCAAGTATCAGTAAAACAGCTTCTGGGTTGCTAATTGGCTTTCAAATTGACCTTTTTAGCCACAGGCAGTCCTTAAGTATTTATAGAGATGACTTTAAACTATTGGTGGTTTAAATGATGTGTCCAGTTCTCTGTATCTGGTGATGCTTTCTACAACATTTTTGTTTCAGTTCTAAGGGTATAAGCCATAAAGGCTTGTCCAGGTTTAAGGGAATAGTAAAAAGTACCCGGAAAACTATTTTAGAATGTATGGACACTGGACTTCATCTCCAGTGAATCCTTCGAAAGATACAAGTATTTGCCCTCTTTTTCCCCCATATACATTACTAGTGCCATGTGTAGGACTTCAGTGAATATTAGCAGATTAAGAATTGATTTTGGTTCTTCGTAAATATTTCCTGTATCTTAATGCACAAACTCAAATACTTAGTTTCTATTAACCTATGAGAGTTACAGTCTAGTTGACTTACTAATGGTAAATTATGTAAGTGACTCATTTTTGTTCCTGGGCAAGTTTGCAATGTGATAATCACATTTAAAAACAACACTAGTTGGCTTTCTTGTGGGTGTACTCACTTTTTTTTTTTTTTTTTTTTTTTTAAGTATGAACCACAGTTAACTAGTGGTCTCAGGGGTAGTGAACACTCACTTTTTTTTTTTTAATGGCTTAGTTGAAATATGCTTCAGATACTGATTATGTTGTGTTAGTGATTTGGGGGGTGACTCAAATTAGCCATGTTTTGTATTGGCATAACAAAACTGTTAAATGATTGTTGATTATACTTTTAAGTGAATGTCTCCTATTTTATGAGGAACCCAGTGCAAGTCACTAAATGTCTAGTAACATCTGCATTAACACTTGTAATAGCTAAGGTTGAGCTTAAAGGAATTGTTACCATTAAAGCCTGTTTAAAGACACACTGGTCTTACTCAGTAATTCCAGCTAATGTGAAATCCACACTTTAATAATGTTTGTAAATGCTATTTTGAATTTAGGAGTTAAAACTATAGAGAATTCAGGACAGTGGTTCTCAGAAGTGGTCTCAAGACCAGCAATATCAGTCAGTATTGTTTGGGAAGTTTGTTTCAATGGAAAGTATCAGACCCCGTGGCAGGACTACTACTGATTCAGAAATGGTGTGGCACTCAGCATGTTTTAAGTCAACTAAATTAATTCTAGCTCTCTCCTTTGTAACAAAACAGTGATCCTTGGACCCTTATAGTTATTTTTACAAGTCTTCCTCTTTCGTGGCTATAAGAACTTGTTACATTGTATGCCCAAGTACGACATTTGTTTATAATTGGCAAATACGTAGTTCTTTCATAAATACTGTAGGTTGATTCACGTTTAAGATAACATTAATATCCTGCAATTGACTGAGTAATAGCTGGACACCATGACATTCAAAGTTGTGTCTATGATCATCTTTTTTTTTTTTTTTTCAGGTATGTGTAATTCAACCAATGTCCAGGTAGTATTTAAAGAGAGTAGGTACAAAAGTCTACTAAATGTAGGTTAGCTGAGTAAGGATTTGAATCCTAGTCTCATTTTGTGGTCTTTCCAATTCTTGTATCATTTTTTTGTAAAAAGGATGTTATGGTTGGAGTGTTTTCAGTGTTACTGAAATTAATATTAAATATAGCCTAAGGCAGCTAATAAAACCTTTTCAGCCTGAGTAATGGAAAAAGTAAATTGTAAAGATGTTTGGAAACAAGATTTAAAAGAATGACACATCCCTCCTCCCACCCTATCTCCCCCCAAAATTTAGGCAGAAACTTAGATCAAAGCTAAAGTTTTCTAGAGAGGCTGGGAAGAGAAGTTAGCTGAATATTTTCTTTAGGGCCCTAATAATTGCCAAGTGCATTCTTTCATGCTACCCTGTGCCACCAGCTCTGTTCTTCATTTTGAAAAATTTTTTAATAATTAACTCCAGTATAGTGTTATCTCCAACTTGTATACTTTCTGGATGGATTTTTTAGTTTGAGCTCTCTTTTTTTTTCTGTATTGTAGGAAATAGTTTTATGAATTAACATTTTCAATTTCACAGAGTTTAAGGTCAAACAATGTGAGGGCTTTTATGTTCTAGTTACTTAAGAACACAGCTGAACAGTCACTGACCTCCTAGCCATCTCTTGAACTGTAGCTTCCTATTCATTATCCACCAGGCTACCTAAAAGAGTAGCTTTTAAGATGTCTTAAAATTGTATGGATTTCTACACACAGATGTGATGCGCACACATACATATTCTTGGCCTCAGTAAATGTAGGCATTCAGTTGCCCTTTGCTAAAACCTAGGCGTCAATCTTGATTTCTCACCCCACCTCCAAGTTAAATAGTAATCCCATGGGTTCTTTTAAACTTTATTAAAATCTACTGGTCACCATATATGCTGCTGCCACAGTGGTCTAAATCTCCATTGTCTCTTGGATGATTGGCAATAGCTTCCTGATTGATTTCTCAGCTTTTTCCTTTGCAGCAGCCTGTCCCACACAACACCCAGCATAATTCTTTTAAACCGTGTCATACCATGTCATCCCTTGGCTCCAAACCTAATGGTTTCTCATCTCATTCAGAGTAATAGCGAAAATACTAAGTAATTTACAGGCTGTATTGACTTGTCCCTTCACCTCTGTATTTAATCTCGAATCATTCTTGTTTTACATCCATGCCCCAACTAAGCTCGGTAGTTTGCACGGGCCTCTGCTGAGACTTAAGGTGTTTGCCATTGTTCTTGCCTTAACTAGAATGATCTTACCTCAGATACCATATAGCTACCTCTCCTAACTGTTAGATTTCTGTTCAAGTGTCGGGAGTGGTTTTTGGCTATTCTATGTAAAATGTCAACACAGCACCATTATAGCCTGCACAATGGAATATTCAGTATTAGCCACCTTATACATAGTTGTTATCCTCCTCAACTCCACCCCAGAATGTAAAACTATAAAAAATGAAATTTAATCTCTGTTTTGCTATATCTCTGCCTAGACGACTGCCTGGCACATTGTTACAGTGGTCCCCATACTTGGTAATGACTGAGCTAAGTGGTAGACTTTGCCAAATGTATTTCTTACAACTACAATATACTATAGAAAAATACTAAGTGGAACATTCTTTGGCTCTCTGACTGCTATAAGTAAAAGCACTATTACAGTGAGTATATGGACATTTCTGTTTCTATCAGTATGGATGATTGCCCTGACCAGTTGGGTTTTCCCCTGTGAAAAAGCAGCTAAACATGCTAGGGAAAATTAAAATTTGTCAATAATAGGAGTACTGTCAAGCCAAAAACAAATTGAAACCAGGAACCCATGTAACAAGCTATCTTTCATCTTGAAAATGCTAAAAACCCAAATGAATCATATTTTACTTTTTTGTGATCCTTGTAAAGCCCAGAATGCATCCAAAGAGTGGTGTCAAAAAGGAGAAACCCGTATCTAATACAATGCAGAGTCTGCGTGCCTTGAGCCTTAGTGGCAGGAGAATATATAGCTCTCAGAATTTGTAGTAATAGTTTGGCCTTTGTGAAGATTTGCAGCCCTAAAACACTACATAGGTGGTCCCAGAAAGCTGGAACAAGATTTAATTTTTGAAGTAGTTCCAAATTCGAGCATCAGGAGCTGGTAGAGGCAAATACTCTAGAAACTCACAGTTGGGGGGTGGGGGAATATAGCACAATGAGTAGTAGCCATCTGTCTTGCAATATTTTAGACTTTAAAAATACCAGGTCATCCAAATTGGAAAGTAAAACTATATTCACAGACGACATGATATAGAAAGTCCTAAAGAATAATGAGATCATTAGGGCTAATTGAATTCAGCAAAGTATAAGTATCAATGAACAATCTGAAATTTAAAAGTTGCATTTACAATAACATCAAAAAGAATAAAATGCTTAAAAATAAATGTAACCAAGGAAGTGCAAAACTTGTACACTGCAAACTACAAAAAAACTGATGAAAGAAAGGAGTCCCAAATAAATGGAATGACGCTAGTCTTGGCTTCTGGCTAGCTGGGCAATTAGCAGAGGCAGTTAAGCATTGGGTTGGCCAAAAAGTCCATTACATTTTTTCTGTACTATGGCTCTAGTAGTGCTTAGTCTTAACTTCATTCAAAACAATTAGATTGTATTGTGACAGCTGTCATGTCAGCGTGCATTTTTCTAAAGTTAATCAAAATTGGTGAGTTGTGCAGCCATTTTAATATTGAAGATGGAAGAAACACGACATTTTCAGAGCATTGTGCTTTATTTCAAGAAAGGTAAAAAAAATGCAGTGCATGAAGAAGGTGCTGTGGCTGATCAAACATTTCAAAAGTAGTTTGCAAAGTCTTTTGGTACTATTGTCATTTTGGCCAAATAATTCTTTGCTGAGGGGCTGTCTTATGTGTTGTAAAATGTTTAGCAGCACCCCTGTCCTCTACCCACTAAGAGCCAATAGCGAGAGATAGCCGACATGCTCAGAATAGCCAAATCAATAAAGTTACTGGTGACAAAGATGTGTCTTATTTCACACACAAAAAATTTCTAATGCAACAGACCTTGGCCAATCCAATAAGCTTAGCTTGGTAGGAGAAAGCTGTTGTTCCGTTCAATCACAGGCTTCATCCCTGCTACCATGACAGCTTTCTTCATGTTCTCAGTGTCAAGTACTGAAGTGGTGTGTGGAAAGGCTGGCTAAAATCCATAAGACCATCTTCCTGTGTGCTTGTCAAGAGTTTCCTCTGTACGTGTTATCTTGTGAGCATTAATGCGAGACAAAGAAACTGCATGTATTGTGTCTTTCCTACAGTGTTCATCAGCATAATACCCACCCAGACCTCTATGTTACTTGTCTTCCACTCTTCTTCTAAGGCTCTGATCACCCAGTTAAGACTTTTGGCTCTGCGAAGGAGTTAATACATAACTGTAAGTCAGGCTACCTACTTCTCTTTTCACATGAATTGAAAAAAATGCATGTCTTATAACTCTGTGCACTAGGAAAATTTCCCTTCACTGGTGTCATTTAGGATCAATCCTAAATGGAACTTATGTAACAACAGTCCATTTATGGCTAGTTCCATAAATACTGCACTAGTCCATATGTGAACCAGGCATAGGTCAACTGGTCATAAGGAATGCCCCATGAGGTCATCAATGTGGTCATCAGTGTAACAGAGATAAGTAATACAGAAGGCTATTGATGTAATTTACATGGGTCTTCTGGACTTTGCTCCAGTCTGAATGTATCATTCCCTACGTACACTGGAACATTGCTGCCCCTGCCCAGCTTTATTACTTGGTTGACTGGATAATCCTCAGTTCAGGCTTCATAGTCACCTAGTGAGTGTACAATGGTCCGATGTTTGGTCTTTACTAAGACCCAGTAACACACTAGGACCTATTTTTTTTTTTTAAAGAGTAGTTGACTACGGTGAAAGGCAAAGCCTTGCTCCAGAATATAAGGGGTACACTGTGCCCCTTTTCTACTGGAGCTTGCTCAAAATTCCACATATCTTTTATGGATATTTCTGGCACTATCAGATCTTTGGGGTCACATGACATAAATGTGATTTTTGAGGCCTGATCATAGGCAACTACAAAGGCTTTACCTGACAGGCCTCAGGGGGAAAGCTGTCCTTCCCACACCAGGCCTGGAGCACAGCCAAACTATTACAGTCTGTCTCTAAAGGGAGCTGCAGTGAAGTATTACTGATGCCCCTCTGGCTGTTCATGCCCTTCACATATTTACCTTCCTAGCTCCAGTGCCTTCATTACTAGGTCTCTTTATCTGAGGCGTTAGGCAGAGAAGTGGGACACTTTGAATACATTTATCCCTACAGGGACTCAGTACACAATAATTGTCCACTCCTGGCCCTTCCTCATTCTTTACACCTTCACCCCCATTCCAGGTTCTATAAAACAGCAATAGCCTTTTTGCTAAGAGCTGCTTCGAAAGTGAACCAAACCCCACATCTGTGCTGATTCAACTGATCCTTGACCAGTGTGTCTGCCATTTTATGAGAGGAATGAAGCAGGGGAGAGTTGGCAAATTCTCCAGTTTCTAGCCTCATGCTCATACTATTTGTAGTAAGGGAGTAATGGCTTCACTATTACTTTTATTTTTGACTCCTTGTTGCTTTAATTAGCTGCTCCACACCTGTCAGCTCAACTCTCCCTCCCAGCTAAACTGGCTCCTGATAGGGTAGTGTTAATCCTCCAACTTTGTTTTGTTGTTGTTTGTTCTTCTTCTTTCCCTCTTCCTCCTGCTTCTCCTCTTCCCCCTCCCTGTGCCCTTCCTTCCTTCCTCCTTTCCTCCTCCTCCTCCTCTCTCTTCTCTCCTCCTCTTCCCCCCCCTCCTCTCCTCCTCTTCCTTCTTCTTTTCTTCTGTATTGTTAGTTATTCTGGCTCTTTTGCTTTTCCAAATAAACTTTAGAACAAATTTGTCAAAATCCAAAAACTAACTGGCTGGGGTTTTAATTAGGATTGCATTGAATATATAGATTAAGTTAGGAATAGCTGACATCTTAACACTATCGAGTCTTCCTCTCTGTGAGCATGGAATGCCTGCCTCTTCATTTATTTAGTTCTCTGATGACTGTCATAAGAGTTTTGTAGTTTTCCTCATATAGCTCTTACACATTTTTGTTATTTATACTTAAGTGTTTCATTTTTTTGGAGTGTTAAAGTAAACAGGTTGTTGTGTTTTTAATTTCAAATTCCAATTCTTCATTGTGGTAGATAGGAAAATGATAGATGTTTGTATACTAACCTTATATGCTGCAACCTTGAGTTTTTTTGCAAGCAAGAGTTTTTTGTTGTTGTTTTAGATTTTCTACACACACAGTCATGTCATCTGCAAACAAAGATAGTTTCACATCTTTCTTTCCAATCTGTATACTATTTATTTTCTTTTGTGTTTTATAGCATTATCTAGGACTTCCCAGTATGATGCTGGAAACAAATGGTAGGAAAGGACATCCTTACTTTGTTCCTGATCTTAGCAAAAAGCTTTTAGTTTCTTACCACTAGTTTAATAAGTGTAGTTTTTTGTAGATATACTTTATAAAGTTGAGGAAATTCCCTTCTATTCCCAAATTGAAGAGATGTTTTATCATAAATGGATGTTGAGTTTTGTCAAATGTTTTTTTTCTGTATCTAATGATGTAATCATGTGATTTTTATCTTTTAGACTGTTGATGTGATGAATTACATTAATTGATTTTCAAGTGGCAAATCAGCCTTGAATACCCAGAATATATCCCACCCTGTCATGGGTGTATAGTTCTTTTTATACATTACTGATTTGCTAGTATTTTATTATGGATTTTCATTAATGTTCATGAGAGATCTTGGAATGTACTTCTCTTTTCTTGTAATATCTTAGTCTGGTTTTGGTATTAGGGCAATACTGACCCGATTAATAAGTTAGGAAGTATTCCCTCTGTTTTTATTTTCCAGAAGAGATTGTAGAAAATTGGTATAATTTCTTTCTTATATGTTTGGTAGAATTCACCAGTGAACCCATCTGGGACTGATACTTTGTTATTGAAGGTTATTAATTATTGATTCAATTTCTTGAATAGATAATGTCCTATTCAGATTGTCCCTTTCTCCTTGTGTGAGTTTTGGTATATTGTGTATTTCAGAGAATTTGTCCATTTCAAATAGGCTATCAAATTTGTGGGCATAGACTTGTTCATAATATTTATACCTTTATTATCCTCTAAATGATCATGAGATCTGTAGTGATGTCATTTCTTTCATTTCTGATATTATTTGTGTTTTCTATCTTCTTCCCCCTTAGTTACCCTGGTTAGATGCTTATTAATTTTATTGATCTTTTTAAAAAATAGATTTTGGCTTTGTTGATTTCCTATTTTCTATTGAATTTTTTTCTCTTCTAATATTTATTTCTTTTCTTTGGCATACTTTGAATTTAATTTGCTCTTTTTCTAGTTTTCTAAGGTGGAAGATTAGATATTTGATTTTAGATTTTTCTTCTTTTCTAATGTATGCATTCAATAATGTAATTTTCTATTTAAGCACTGCTCTCACTACATCTCACAAATTTTGATAAGTTGTATTTTTATTTTGTTCAAAATATTTAAATTTCTCTTGAGTGTTCTTCATTGAGCTATATGTTATTTAGAAGTGAGTTGTTTAATTGCTCAGTATTTTGAGATTTTCCAGCTAACTCCCTGTTACAGATTTCTAGATCAAGTCCACTGTGACCTAGGAGTATACGTTGTATAATTTCTATTACTTTAAACATGTTAGGGTGTGTTCTGTGATCCAAAATGTGGTCAATCTTGGTAAATATTCTATGTGAACTTGAGTAGAATGTGTATCAGCTGTTGTTGAAGGAGGTGCTCTGTGCAGGTCAATTATATTTAGTTGAGTAATGGTGCCACTGAGTTCAACTATGTCTTTACTGGTTTTCTGCTTGCTAGATCTCTCCATTATTGATAGGTGGGCATTGAAGTCGCCAACTGTATTTCTGGGTATATCTTTTTTCCTACAGATATGTTAGTTTTTAACTCATATTTTGATGGGCTGTTGTTAGGCACATCACATTAAGGATTGTTATGTCTCTTTAGAGAATCAACTCCTTTATTATTATTTAATGCCTGTCTATCCTGATAATTTTCTTTGCTCTGACATCTGCCCACTATGTAATTAACATAGCTACTCCAGCGTCCTTTGAATTAATATAAGCGAGGTATGTCTTTCTCTATTCCTTTACTTTTTTCCCCTTTGGTTTTTTTTTCCTGTATAAAAAGGGATCCCAATATAAAGGTAAGGAAGGAGAGGACACAGGACATACTCTTTGGTGTATGGTGAAATAGGAGAGGAGAAGGGTAAGCCTCAAAAGGAAGGGAGGGAGGGGAATGCCATTAAACCAGCCAGCAAGATATTCTCTGTAAAAAGTTGGAGAAGGATCATCTCCACAGCCTCAGAGTTAAAAAGGAACAGAGCACCTTCTCAGTGGGGGGCTCTCCAGTTCACTCCAGTGTTTAAAGAAAGGTAAATGACTGCTTCTCTTCTCTTCTCTTGGTTCTGTTGTAGCCACTCCATTGCTCATTCTAGGTTACCATCTGCCTTTTGTAGATAAGAGTGCTGCAGGGCTCTGAAGGCAGAGATTTGCTTATGTGTGTAAAAAATCAGCATCTCCAGGGGAGTTCCAGCCAAGATGGAGGCATAGGCAGAAATCCATTGCTTCCTCCCACAACCAAAAGGAGGATAACAACCAATTAAAATCAATAAACAACCAGAAGGTGCCAGAAAATCAAACTGCATGGAACTCCAAAAACCATGGAATTAAAGAGACAGTCAAACAGAACAACCAGACCAGTAAGGCGACAGATGGAGAGAACCTGAGGCTAGGCAGCGGCCTGCGTGGGCGGGACTGACTTAAGGGGAAACTGAGACTCAGAGCTGGCTGTGGCCTGCAGTGGTTGCCATGGTAGGAGAAACTCCCAGTTTCTCAGGAGCGTTAGTTGGAAAGTGGGCTAGAGATGAGGAGGTGAGCTGCATTTTCCCCCTCTGGCCCCTCCTCCACAGGCAGTGCCCCCAGCTCAGCAAGGAGGGTTGCGGTGCCCTGGTGAATACCTAAGGCCCTGACCCTTATAACTTAACAGGGGTGCCCAACAAAGAAATAGGGCCAAAATGAAAGAACAGAGCAAAACTTCAGAAAAAGAGCTAAGTGATGAGGAGATAACCAACCTATGTGATGGAGAATCTAAAGCCCTGGTAATCAAAATGCTCACAGAACTGACTGAACTTGGTCAAAAAATGAAAGAACAAATCAAAGATACCCCAAATGAAATAAAGCAAAATATTCAGGGAACCAACAGTGACAGGAAGGAAAGCAGTACTCAAAAAAATGATTTGGAACAAAAGAAAAAAAATAAATATCCAACTGGAACAGAATGAAGAAACAAGAATTCAAAAACACAAGGAGAGACTTTTGAACCTTTGGGACAACTCGAAATGTGCCAATATCCGAATTATAGGGGTATCAGAAGGAGAAGAACAACAGCAAGAAATTGAAAACTTATTTGAACAAATAAGAAAGGAAAACTTCCCCAATCTGGGGAAGGAAATAGACTTCCAGGAAGCCCAGGAAGCTCAGAGAGTCCCACAGATGTTGGACCCAAAGAGGAACACACCAAGGCACATCATCATTAATTTATTCAAGATTAAAGACAAAGAGAGAATCTTAAACACAGCAAGAGAAAAGGAGACAGTTACTTACAAAGGAGTGCCCATAAGACTGTCAGCTGATTTCTCAAAAGAAACTTTGCAGGCAAGAAGGGGCTGGAAAGAAGAATTTGAAGTCATGAAAGGCAAGGACCTACATCCAAGATTACTCTATCCAGCAAAGCTTTCATTTAGAATGGAAGGGCAGATAAAGTGCTTCCCAGATAAGGTCAAGTTAAAGGAGTTCATCATCACCAAGCCATTATTATATGAAATGTTAAAGGGACTTATTGAAGAAATAGAAAAAGATAAAAACTATGAGCAGTAAAATGACAACAAACTCACAGCTAGTAACAAATTAACCTAAAAAGAAAGAAAGAAAGAAAGAAAGAAAGAAAGAAAGAAAGAAAGAAAGAGAAAAAAGGAAAAAGAGAAAAACAAGGAAAACAAAAACTAAGCAAACAACTAGAACAGGAACAGAACCACAGAAATGGACATCACATCACATGGAGGGTTTTCAGTGGGGAGGGGGAAGGGAGGAAAAGGGGAAAAGGTACAGGGAAGAAGAAGCATAATTGGTAGGCATTAAATAGACAGGGAGAGGTAAAAATGGCGTAGGAAACAGAGGACTCAAAGAACTTATATGTACAACTCATGGACATGAACTAAGGGGGGAGGGAAATGCTGGAGGGTTGGGGGTGCAGGGTGGAGGGGCAATAAAGGGGGGGAAATTGGGAAAACTGTAATAAGGTAATCAATAAAATATACCTAAAAAATTAAAAGTCAGCAGCTCCAGCAGTAACTCTGCTCCAGACTCCATCTCAGGTATCACTGACTGGACTGGGTGGAACTCTCTGGAGGAAAGGGATCATTCAGGTAGAGACACATCTTGGGTCCAGTCTTCCTCTGGTAGCAGCCCAATCAGGCCAAAGATTTTGTCTAAGTTGTCAGCTTCAGAGTTTCCACAGAAGAGAGGCTTTCAACGAAACATCTCAACAAAGTTACAGCCAACAGTCCACAAGTGCACAGGTGCTGCATATGTAGACTGCAGAAGAACTTCTGGAGCATGGTACCAGAGTGTAACAACCACGGGTTGTAAGTGCCATCTGATTAGCTCTAGATTCTGGCCAGGCCAAAGTCAGGCAACTTGACTGTCCCACCACTTGTCATCAGAATGTCCTCTGGTTTTAAGTCTTGGTGAACAATGCAGTTGGAATGAAAGAAATCCAGGCCTCTGAGAAAATGGTGCATCAGATCCTTGATGGTCTCTACTGGCAAGTCTGGTGTTGGAGGGGTGGTGCTTTCTCCAGGTAAGTCCTTAGGTCTTGGTCCATGTGCTCAACATTAGGGTCACTTTGGTCTCTTGGTCAGTTGGGAAACGGCACAGACATCCATCAGTGGGACAACACTGGGATGCTCAAAAGCCTCCAGCCGCCTCAGTAAGGCCACCTTACTAATTGTGCTGATGAGAAGGCCCCCTTCAGCACCTCTTCCACTGGGGACTCTCATGCTCTTGAGGGCCACAAGTGGCTGCTGTGGGGATCACGGACCTTGTACATTGTTCCACAGGCATCAACAACCAATCTCAGCCTCTGGCTCATATGGAGGAGTAGCCATTCTCACGTGAGAGGAGGCCACCTCCTGCCTGGAACTGCAGGGCATGGGGCAGCCTGTTATAGGGCCCAGGAGCTAGTTTCTGAGGCACCACACACTAGAGCTCTGTTTGAAGCAGCTGGATGCCTGGGTCACAAACTAGACACAGGCCACAACTAGAGCAGCTTCCTTACCACCACTCTCCCCATGTGACCAGCTGCCCACTCTTTCTTTACTTTTAATCTATATCTGTCTTTATATAGTTTTTTAAAATATATTTTATTGATTATGTTATTACAGTTGTCCTATTTTTTCTCCCCTTTATTCCCCTCCACCCTGTACTCCCCCATCCCACCAGCATTACCACACCTTAGTTCATGTCCATGGGTTATACATATAAGTTCTTTGTTTCTCCATTTCCCATACTATTCCTTACCTCCCCTTCTCTATTTTGTACCTGTCATTTATGCTTTTCACTCCCTGTACCTTTTTCTCCATTCTCCCCCTCCTTCTCTTTACTGATAACCTTCCTTGTGACCTCCATTTCTGTGAATCTGTTCCTGTTCTATTTGTTTGCTTGTTCATTTTTTTTTTTTAGGTTCAGTTGTGGATAGTTGTGACTTTGTTGTCATTTTGCTGCTCATAGTTTTTATCTTTTTCTGTTTCTTCAATAAGTCCCTTTAACATTTCATATAATAATGGCTTGGTGATGATGAACTCCTTTAACTTGACCTTATCTGGGAAGCACTTTATCTGCCCTTCCATTCTAAATGAAAGCTTTGATGGATAGAGTAATCGTGGATGTAGGTCCTTGCCTTTCATGACTTCAAATTCTTCTTTCCAGCCCTTTCTTGCCTGCAAAGTTTCTTTTGAGAAATCAGCTGACAGTCTTATGCGCACTCCTTTGTAAGTAGCTGTCTCCTTTTCTCTTGCTGCTTTTAAGATTCGCTCCTTATCTCTGATCTCAGATAATGTAGTTATGATGTATCTTGGTGTGTGCTTCCTTGAGTCCAACTTCTTTGAGTCTCATTGAGCTTCCTGGACTCCCTGGAAACCTACTTCCTTTGCCAAATTAGGGAAGGTCTCCTTCATTATGTTTTCAATTTCTTGCTCTTCCTTTTCTCCTTCTGGCATCCCTAAGATTTGGATGTTGGAATGTTTAATGTTGTCCTGGAGGATTCTAAGCCTCTCTTCATTTTTTTTGAATTCTAATTTCTTCATTCTGTTCCAGTTGGATGTTTATTTCTTCCTTTTGTTCCAAATCAATGATCTGAGTCCCAGTTTCCTTCCCATCACTATTGGTTTCCTGTTCATTTTTCTTTATTTCACTTTTCATAGCCTTCACTTTTTCCTCTATTTTGTGACCATACTCAGTCATTTCTATGAGCACCTTGATTACCAGTGTTTTGAACTTTGCATATGATAGATTTGCTATCTCTTCATTGCTTGGTTATATTTTTTCTGGAGCTTTGATCTGTTCTTTCATTTGGGCTATATATATACATATATATATATATATATATATTTTTTTTTTTTTTTTTTTTGTCTCGTCACACCTGTTATGTAGTAAGGAGCAGAACCTTAAGTATTTATTTACCAGGTTGGGTTAACCCACGTTGCTGCATTCTGGTGCTGTATTTTGCAGGAGGAGTCCGAGAGGGAACAATGCCACTTGCTTAGCTCTCCGTGGGCTTTCAGTCACCTCCTCCACTACCCACAAGCAAATTGGGCCCTTCTAGTTCTGATTCCTGGTGGGTGGGTTTGTGTATGTTCTAGGACCCTGTGGGTCTCTCCAGTGAACTCTCCTGTGAGGTTGGGAGTTTCTCCTGCCACCTCAACCCTCACAAGTTTTTTCATTCAGAGCTTTTGAGGCTTTATTTCCCCACACTGGAACCCCGGGTTGCACGGTCTGTCTTGCCCCCCAGTTGTTCCTCCTGGTTTATCTATACACAAATGTGGGACCTCTGATCCATCTGCCTTGCCGCAAGTCCTCCCTGGCTCAGCTGCCCATTTGCGCTTCCCCTACTGGTCTGGATGAATGTTTCTTCTTTAACTCCTTGGTTGTTGGACTTCCATACAGTTCAATTTTATGGCAATTCTGGTTACAATTTATTTCTAAATTAGTTGTTGTCCTTCTTTTGGTTGTGTGAGGAGGCAAAGTATATCTACCTACACCTCCATCTGGACCAGAAGTCTAAAGTCAGCATCTGGAGCATCTTTTCATATGTTTATTTGCCATCTGTGTATCTTATTTTTCACATTCTTATTAGATTTTTTTTAAAGTGCTGTTTACATTTAACATTATTATGTATTAGTTTTAGGTGTTCAGCAGAGTGGTTAGACAATCATAAGACAGTTCCATTTTTAATTTTTTGAGGTATCCTCATACTGCTTTCCATAGTGGTTGTACCCATCTGCATTCCCACCAATGGTGCAAAAGTGTTCCCTATTTTTCACATCCTTGCCAACACTTGTCATTTGTTGTTTTATTGATTATAGACACTCTGACAGGTGCAAGGTGATATCTCATCATGATATTGTATGTCTTTGTTAGCTCATTTTTTAGTTGAGTTGTTTGTGTTTTTATTTTTGGGTTTCAGAGTTCTTTGTATAACCTTAAAGGGGGATACTTATGGCCCATTGTCCCTAGCTTTGGAGATTAAGCATTCTGAGTCTTTTTTTCCTCCTTATTATAATTTATGAGATTATCTCATGGCATTGATACATTCTTGGCCTTGGAATACCATGATGTTCTGATGAGTTTATTTAGCAACTTAATATATTTAGAGATGGTAGTATGGTCAGATGGACCAAAAAATCCTCATTGGCCTCCTACAGCAGAATATTGATCCTGTGTGTCATTTAACCTGTGTAGGCTTTATTTGTCTCTTTAAACCAGGAAAATATCACTTGGTCTAAATAATCTGAATTCTGGGAAGCATCAAATGAGATGATCAAAATGAAGTCTATTTGTGGCGGGGGGGGGGGGGGGGGCTCTGCCTGCTGGGACCCCCAGCCACCATGGATGAGAATAAGTCTACCAAGACATGATCTGCTTGGGGAGGAAAGGTGGCTGAACTCTCAAAGAAGGGCCAGGAGACTTTTCCTGAATGGTCTTTTACTGGGTTCATTTGCAAAGGATACAGGGCATATATACATAAAGCTCATCAACCATTGTCAGGCAGTAAGGATCAAACAATAGATAACATTCAAAGAACTATGAGGGCTTATTTTGAGTCAGGGTCAGATAGCTAAAGTTCCATAAAACTTTGGGGAAACACTCATTTCATGCTTGGATCCTTACCATTTGAATTGAGCGTATTAGCAAAGCAGGTTTCACAGGATTTTATGCATTCTTTCTTAGGCCTGATTGCTCCAGGGAATTTGCCCTTTCCAGCACAGTACTGCACCACCCTCTGTCATTGTTTTAGGCTTAAGTCAGCAGAGGAAGTAAGGCAGGCAAGAGATTAGGAAACTTCTTGCAGACAGAATGGGGACTCAGGCTATGTCAAAGCCGAGGGGCGAGGGTCCATTACCCCCTTTTCTATAGCCCCCCAAGTCCTTCCCTGGGGGCCCCTTCACGACCATGCCTGTCTTAGGTCATCCCTCTCTTGAGGAATCTTACCTGTCATTGGCTAAAAGGTCATCCACTCAGGGCCAAGCAAGGTGAGGTACAGGGGGCAGAGGCAGCGCCCCTGCCAGGGAGACAAGTAAACTTTGTCTCCTTAGTAGCTTAGGATTCCAAGGTTTCTCACTCAACCTTAGCCATGGGGGGTGCGGCTTCTGAAACCAGGCAGGGCGGACCCCAACATCCATTTATACGGTATAAGGTTATAGAAATGTGTGACTATTTTTAAAATGGTATCTGATGTTATGCTTTTAAATTATATAAGTTGAGAAATCTTATAACTATTTCGAACTGATTTCTTCTTCCTGGAAATAATGGACAAAAATTATCCTCTAACAAAATGAAAACATCATGTCACCTGTGTCAAACCCAATTTTAGGCAGAATACTTTTTTGGGCTTTGCATTTGATTTAAGTTCTCTGTTTTCAAAATGAAGTAATCCAAATGATGTTATGCTTGTGTCCTGGAATTAAAGAAGGAATGACGTCTCTATTTCTCGTTTTTTAAAAAATAGATTCCCTAAAATAATTCTTAATAGAACAGCAGAATATATCCAAATACATTTGCTGGCATGAAATTTCCTTCGGCTTGGCTTAATAGAATCTCTGGGATTTATGAAAAAATCTTTGCTACTCTTGCAGCCCTAAGTCATGTTGTCAGTTTTGAACAGACTGGGGATGGCCGTCTATTGCCACTCATTATGGTATATTACTTGAAGTGAAACCTTTGTTCTATTAAAAGTAAGAATGCTTCTGGAGTGGGAAAGCCTTTGAATCAGCCAGAACCTTTTCCCTTTAGTATCAAAAGGCTCAACTGCAAGGAGACTAAGAACCAGGAGAGGAGTGTTTTGGTCCTATCTGCCATTGTATGATAGTCAAGTCATCTGACTTTTTTGGACCCCCATTACCTCAGCTGTAAAGCCAAAGGGTTGGACTGTATAATCCAGAGTGTCCCTAATGCCAAATGCTAGGCTTGTGAAAAATAGTGATTCTGAAAAGGTAAAATATTGTCCTGTGTACATAGATTCATGCAGTTCCAGAGCCGTTGTACAGCAAAACAAAGCTTGGATTTCATGAGGGGAGGACTTTTCAAAGACTTTCCTAAATAATGAAATAAGGCAGATAACATCAACACAGGGATAAGCCGGTCTATTTTATGGAATGTGAAATTTCCTCTATCAGCTTTCTAGAGTCACTGTTAAAACTTATTGCAAAAAACGCGAGTCAAGTAGGTCACGTGACTAAGAGACCTGGAATAAACCTGTGGTATTTTTCGGGTACCCTCGCATTGTTAGAGACAACCATTTATTAAACTCATTTTATGCTTATAACGACGTGAAAAATTACCGCCTACATTTTCGAGTTCAGGAAACAGAGGTACTAGAGATTTTGTGGCTTGCCAGGTTGCACAAATAGCGGCAGACTTGAAATTTGCCTGCGCATGTAGGGAAGGCTTCCGGAGCCTCAGGAGCCTCCTCTGCGGAGCTTGGTAAAAGCGAAGGTCTCAGTCCACTGACACGATTAGCTAAGAAGCTGGGCGTTTTGAGAGTCACGCCCCTCCTACACGCCCTACACGGCTTTTCTCAGCTCTCAAAACAATCCTACCAATTAGGCCCTTTTAGTATTTGCTTACTCTTTCGAGGGCTGGGTACTCAGATCGACGTGGAGCTGCAGGAGGCAGGCGTCACCGCCACCCGGCCGACCCTGCAGAGTGGTGCGGGGGGCGGGGTCTGGGGAAATTTGGGGAACGAAAGTGATGGGGTGTCACGGGGTTTCGCTTCTCAGGAGCAGTGAGGAGCCTCTCTAGCTGTGGTGTCCTCATACTATTGTCTGTCCCAGAGCTCCCCCGGGCTTTGCGCCACTTTGCGCCCAGAGATTTGTGTGTGTAGATTACCGTGCACGTTTGCGTCTCCGGTTCAGACACCGGAACAGCGAGAATGAATGCTGAGGATGGCGTAGGCTACAGGGTTAGGAGCTCCGAGCTGTGCGGAGGGGCTTGTGTTCTCTTGCAGGCACCTAAGTCGGGCATCCCTGCAGCTTAGCAGATCTGGAGGCCGGGCCTGGAGCCCTGACCCGGAGGCAGGCGGGGGCGGGGGCGGGGCCGGGAGGCGGGGCCTGACAGCGGACTGGGAAGGCTGGCGTCTGGGCTCCTTCCGAGCCCTCTGTGGCTTCCAAGGCCGCCTGCAGCTCCGCAACCGAGACCCCTGCTCTGGGTCCCATAATGCGCCTCTGCCCGCTGCTGCTCCAGCTACTCGCGCTGTGGGGTGCGCACCCCTCGGCCGCGGCGCGCAGTCTCAGCCTGGGGGGAAGTTGGAGGATTCGCAGCGGGAACGGCTCACTGGAGTTGCCGGGGGAGGTCCCAGGGTGCGTGCACATCGCCTTGTTCCAGCGGAACCTCATCCAGGTACCGTGTGTGGCCGCCCCCGGGAGACAGCACTCGCATTCCCTTCGTGGTGAGGGGCCCAGGAACAGCCTGAGAATCTCCTCCCCACTTGTCCCGGGCTATTCTCCTCGATTGGGCACTGACTTACCCTCTGTAGTGTGTGGTCTTTGGGGGGAACTGCCCAGCGCTGTTGGAGAAGAGAACCGCGGGGAACCGCGCTGGCTGGAGACTGACCGACCCACGTTTGGGACCTCAGTAACTGGAAAGCGGAAGTTTTCTCAGGGCAAACTGTCTTGCTACTTGCAGTGTACTTATTGCCATAGTTCTCCACGGAAGCGTGGATAGGAAGAACATGTTGTCACTGACAGAGCCTAAGGCAGGGCCTACTTTTTCAATTACCTCGACACTGAAGAGGGCGATAGTCTTTGGCTAAGTAAATGTTTACTGTGTTCAGTAATGTCTCAAGTTTTCATTTTCTTTTTAGTTTTTCATTTTCGCTGTTAGGCCTCAGGGAGTCAGATTTGGGATTTTGCAGCAAATGGGTTGAGTAGACAAAACTGCCAGTGTAAGGTTAGGATTGTCAGTGTGAGTGTAAAAGGCTACATAACTTTTAAAGCTGATTGGGATGTGAAGAAGGGTGCTCTTTCTTCTCAGGGCGTGTGATGTGTGTGTTTCTCAACAGATGCTCCAAATTACAGACTTTTGGAAGACGTTTTCCTGTTTGCAGAAGTTTGCAAACAGACTTTTACCTTCCACTGTTTTCTTGGTTCCACCTGCTGTGGTCATTTTCCCATTCTTGTCTTTGCCTGGGTAATATGTACTTGATAAATAGTTTGCATGCATTGTCTCATTTCTCATAAGAACTCTATGGAATATGTCTTTGCATTTGACAAATAATACGGTGTTAAGGAGCCCAGAGCAGTTAGAGAATTTATCCAAGATCACACAGCAACTAAGTAGCAGAAATGCATTCTGACCCATACTGGCCTCACTCTGCAGCCTGGGTTTTATAGTATGCTACACTTACCCTGGTGTTTTTAAAAACTGTGTTTTTGAAGCACTGTGGTTGACTGTCAGGAGTATTATTCAAAATTTACTTAAATGGCAGGATGATCAACTAGAGTTATGCAAAGTTTCTGATCTGGTATGCATTAGCTTTTTTCCAAGAATGTATGTCAGGAAGGAAGTTTATTTGACACTACAGTCCAGTTTATTTTTTAATAAATAATTCTCAAACTTAAGTACTTTATTTTTTAGGTACTAAACTTGTGACATAGACCACAGCTGACTTTGGCACCCTGAGGCTTCACTTACACATGCTTTGAGAGCACCTGTGTTCATTTTGCAAGGGCTCTCCTTGCCTCATTGCACTGGTACAGTTAAGACAGTGTGAACTCATTAGTGGCTTTAGCAAGTCAGATTACTGTTCCATGTTCCAGGGCCAATTTCAGGGAACAATGTTTGGTAACTAGTCAATGAGAATGAAGTTGCTCAAAATATGAAATAACTGACTTTTCCTCATGGGAATAACTTTCAGTTTCTCTTAAATCTGTTAATAAATTCTTAGGAAAACTTTAAATTTCAGTAAGGTGGGTATGAGTCTTAAATGATAGTGGGATGAGAGATGGGGAGCTTTCATGGGGCTTGGGGGACTCCAGGCCCATTGACAGTAATCAACATCGGTATCGCTGTTGAATACTGTGATGTTGTTATGGCACCTGCTTTATTACAACATTACTTTTTGGTGCTGACTTCAGGAAATATTTCATGGTTTAGAGCAGACACTGGCCCAAATATTGTGTTTACATGAGAACTTGAAGCACATCTTGCCAAAGTCATTCTCTTATTTATTCACTCCCCTAATTATCTCATAAGTATTTATTCACCACCTCCAATGTGGCAGGCTCTATTCCAAGTGCTTGATGTCACATAGTGAAGAAAGCCAAGTCTTTGGCCAATAGACATTCTAGCAGGGAGACAAATAGTAAACAAATTAATAGATAATATAATGACAGGTGGTGTACTGAATAAAAATAAAGCAGGTTAGAGGAAGAGAAAATGAAGGCTGACTGGGAAGGATTACTATTTTTAAAAAGTAATTAAAGATAGCCATTTGATAAAGTGACTTTTAAAGCAGAGATCTTTTTGATGAGGTCAATTTTAAGGAGAAGTGCATTCCCAGCAAAGAGGAAAAAAAGATGGACATGGGGAGAGAAGAGCCCTTGAGGTGGGAACATGTTTGAAAATTCCAGGAATAGTAAGCAGGCCAGTGTGGTGGGAGACCACGGTGGGCAGATCATGCAGGGTTTGTAAACCATGGGAAACACTTTGGATTTTATTCTGCAGGTGATGGGAAGCTACTGGGGGTTTTGAGCTTGGACTTGCATGATTAGATGTGCCTTTTAGCATATCTAATTGTGGCATGAAGACTACAATGCATCAGAATGGAAGCATGGAGACGAGGTAGGGGACCGTTACGGTTGTAGGGGCAAGAGGTGATTCTTGGCTTGGTCTAGGGTAGTAGCAGTGAAATGGTGAGAATAGTTGTGAGAACACATTTCGAACATGGAACAAACAGGATTTGTTTAGTTGGATTAGTTAATGGATTGAATGTGAGATGTGAGAGAAAGAGGAGTCAAGAAAAACTTGAGTTTTTTTTTCAGTGTGCATACTTGGCTAAATGGAGTTAGTAGTTATTGAGAACTTAGGTGTCTTAGCTCTCTCTCTCCTAAAGGGTCTCATTCAGTCAGTCAGCCTATTATTATGCCATACACTAAAAGAGGCGTTAGAAATAAAAAAGAAATGATAAGACCCAGTTCCTATTTTGTGGGAGGCCAGATTAACTACAACCTAATCAATAACCTTATGATAAATACTTAGGTAAAGGACCCTTCTTAGGAATTTTCTCAGCTTTCCTGTGCAATTTCTCAGCTGTATAAGTTTGAAAAACAGTTTTAATAAAAGATATTCTCAGTGTGCCCAAGTTAGAAAATAGAGAGAGGTAAGAAAAAGAAAACGTGGAAGCCTGGCTTCCAGATATAACTGTTATTAAAATTTAAAAATACACGATATCCATTTGGAGGTTTTCTATGTATACGTATTTATGATAAGAATTTAAATATACACTTTCATAACTTTTTCTAATATTCTTTTTTTTTTTTTATTACATCAATATGTGGTTGCTGGGGGCCGTGGCCTGCAACCCAGGCATGTGCCCTAACTGGGAATCGAACCCACGAAACCCCAGCTCGCAGCCCGAGCTCAATCCACTGAGCTACGCCAGCCAGGGCTTACACTTTCATAACTTTTTAATACTAAATATATATGTATGTTTAATTCTCACTTGAGAATGTTTGTTGACTATAGAGAGGAATGGAGTGAGAAAGACAGAAAGAAAAGAAAGAAGGAGAGAAAGAAAGACAAAGAAAGAGAAAGAAAGTAAAGAAAGGAAGACAGAAAAAGAAAGACAGAAAGACAGAAAGAAAGAGAGAGGGGGAGGGAGGGAGGGAGGAAAAAGAAAGGAGGAGAGAAGGGAAGGAAGGGAGGGAGGGAGGGAGGGAGGGAGGGAGGGAGGGATTGGTTGCCTTCCATACTCACCAAGATCAGGGATCAAACTCACAACTAGGTGTGGCAAGACCAGGAACTGAACCTCTAACATTTTGCTGTACGGTATGATGCTCCAACCAACTGAGCCAACATGCAACAAAAACCTATTTCTACAAATCATGTTGAATGGCTCTTGTTTTATTCTATTGTGTACACTTGCCATCTTTATTATCAGTCCTTTATTATTGAATCTGACTCCATTTATCTGACTCCATTTTTTTCTATTCTTTATGAAGATCCTTTTAAGTAAATTTTAGTTAATGGACATCCCTATTTTCTTAGACAAAGTTTTAGAAGTGGAATTGCTGATTCAAAGGATATGCATTTTTTAGTCTTTTAATACAAACTTCAAATTGTTCTCCATAAAACGTGTACCAGCTTTACACTTCCATCATCATTTTATCCGAATGCTTATTTTAGGTGTAAATGTGGGTTATTTTTTTTTTTAAGATTTTATTTATTTATTTTTAGGGAGGGAAGGTGGGGGGGAAAGAGAGAGAGAGAGAGAGAGGGAGAGAGAGAGAGAGAAACATCAATGTGCAGTTGCTGGGGGTTATGGCCTGCAACCCAGGAGTGTACCCTGGCTGGGAATCGAACCTGGGACACTTTGGTTCCCAGCCCGCGCTCAATCCACTGAGCTACGCCAGCCAGGGCTAAATGTGGGTTATTTTTAAAAACAAAAAATTTACTTTCTATTGAGGTTAAACACTTTATATGTTTTTTATAGGTTTATTGGTGATTTATGGTTATTTATTCATGTGTTTTTATCTATTTTCCTGTTGGCTATTCTTTTTTAAAATGATTTATTGTTTATGCTATTACAGTTGTCCCAGTTTTTTCCCCTTTTCCCTTCTCCACCCAGCTCACCCCCAACTTTCATAGCCAATTTCCACACAGTTGTCCATGTCCATGGGTCCTTCATATATGTTCTTTGACTATTCCTTCACCTTCTGTCAATCATTTTCCACTTGCCTCCTCCCCTCTTACAGATGTCATTCTCTTCCATAATTCTATGCCTCTGGTTCTATTTTGTTTATTAGTTTATCTTGTTCATTAGATTCCTCTTATAAGTAAGATCATATGATAATTGTCTTTAACTGACTGGCTGATTTCATTTAGGATAAACTCCAGTTTAGGATAGTCTCCAGTTTGATCCATGCTGTTGAAAAAGGTGGGATTTTTTTTCCTGCTGCATAGTATTCCATTGTGTAAATGTACCACCATTTTTAATCCACTCATCTTATGTTGAGCATGTAAACTGTTTCCAAATCTTGGCTATTGTAGATAGTGCTGCTATGAACATTGGAGTACATACATTCTTTTGAAAATTTTTTTTATTATTAGGATATATTCCCAACAGTGGAATTGCTGGGTCAAAAGGCAGTTCCATTTTAAATTTTTTGAGGAAATTCCATACTGTTTTTCACAGTGGCTGTACCAATCTGCATTCCCACCAACAGTGCAGTAGGGTTCTCTTTTCTCCACATCCTTGCCAGCACTTGTTTTTTGATTTATTAATGATGGCCATTTTTGCAGGTGTGAAGTGATATCTGTCTGATGGCTAGTGATGTTGAACATTTTTTCTTATGTCTATGGGCCATCTGTATGTCCTTGGAGAAACATCTATTCGGGTTCTTTGCTCATTTTTAATTGGATTGTTTGTCCTCCTGGTACTGAGTCCTTTATATATGAATTGTTTATATATTCTGGAGATTAAACCTTCGTCTGATGTATCATTGGAAAATATGTTTTCCCATACAGTTGGTTCCCTTTTCATTGTAATGATGAAAAGGGAACTGTGCAGAGGCTTTTAATTCGATGTAGCCCCATTGGTTTATTTTTTCCTTTATGTCCCTTGTCCTAGGAGATTGGTTGGCAAAAATATTGCTGCACAAGATATCTGAAACTTTACTATGTTTTCCTCTATAACTTTTATGGTATCATGACTTATATTTAAGTCTTTTATCCATTTAGAGTTTATTCTGGTGTATGGTATAAGTTGATGTCTAGTTTCATTTTGTTTCATGTACCTCTCCAGTTCTTCCAACACCGTTTACTGAATAGAGTATTTTTACTCCATTGTATGCTCGTGTCCCCTTTGTCAAATATTAACTGACCATAGAGACATGGGTTTATTTCTGGGCTCTTTATTCTGTTCCATTGATCTATATATTTGTTCTTATGCCAGTACCAGACTGTTTTGATAACAGTGGCCTTGTAATATAGTTTGATATCAGGTATTGTGATCCCTTCAACTTTGTTTTTCTTTCTCAAAATTGCTGAGGCTATTCTGGGTCTTTTTTGGTCCCATATAAATTTTTGAAATATTTGTTTTAGATCTGTGAAATATGCTATTGGTATTTTAATAGGGATTGTGTTGAATCCATAGATTGCTTTGGGTAGTGTGGACATTTTAATGATGTTAATTCTTCTAATCCCTGAACATGGTATATACTTCCATTTATTTGTATATTCCTCAGTACTTTTTCTTCAGTGTTATAGTTTTCTGAGTGCAGGTCTTTTACCTCCTTGGTTACATTTTTTCCTGGTACTTTATTTTTTTGGTTGCTATATAAATGTGATTTTTAAAAAAATTTCTCTTTCTGATAGTTCAGTATTGGTATATAAAAATGCCATCAATTTCTGAATATTGACCTCTTATCCTGCTACTTTGCTGCATTCATTTATTAGGTCAAGTAGTTTTTTGGTGTAGACTATAGGATTTTCTATATACACTACCATATTGTCTGTGAATAATGACGGTTTTATTCCCTCCTTTCCAATTTGGATGCCTTTTATTTCTTCTTGCATGATGACTGTGTCTAGGACTTCCAGTCCTATGTTGAATAAGTGGTGAAAGCAGACAGCCTTCTCTTGTCCCTGATCTTAAGAGAAACACTTGTAGCTTTTGCTCATTGAGTATGATGTTAGCAGCAGGTTTTTTTGTGTATGGCCTTTATTATGTTTAGATATCCTCCCTCTATTACCACTTTGCTGAGAGTTTTTATCATAAGTGGGTGCTGTACTTTATCAAATGCTTTTTCTGCATCTATTGATATGATCATGTGATTTTTGTCTTTCATTTTGCTTATGTGATGTATCACACTTATTGATTTGCTAATATTGTACCATTCTTGCATCCCTGGAATAAATCCCACTTGATGATAGTCTATGATCTTTTTAATGTATTACTGGGTCCATTTTACTAATATTTTGTTGAGGAGTTTAGCATCTAAGTTTATCAGAGATAATGGCCTATAATTTTCTTTCTTTGTTGTATCTTTACCTGGTTTTGGAATTAGGATAATACTGGCCTCGTAAAAAGAGTTTGGATATCTTCCCACGTGTTGAATTTTTGGGATAGTTTGACAATGATAGGTGTTAGTTATTCTTTGAATGATTGGTAAAATTTGCCTGTGATATCATCTTCTCCAGGGCTTTTGTGTGCCAGGAGTTTTTTGATTACTGCTTTAATTTTGCTAGTTGTTATTGCTCTATTTTCAGGTTTTTTGCTTCTTCCTGATTCATTTTTGGAAGGTTGTATGTTTCTAGAAATTTATCTATTTTGCCCAGGTTCTCCAATTTCTTGGCATATAGTTGTTAATAGTAATTTCTTACAATCCTTTGTATTTCTGTTATCAGTTCTTACCTCTGCTCTTTCATTTCTGATTTTATCTATTTGAGTCCTGTTGCTTTTTTTTTTTTTTTTGGATTACTCTGGTTAAAGGTTTGTCAATTTCTAAAAATATTTATTATATTTTTTCCCATTACCCTTTAGTTCCTGTATATCCCACACTCCCCAGCAATCACCAAACTGTGGTCCATGTTCACGAGTCCTTTTTTCTTTTTACTCAGTCCCTCTACCCTCTAACCTCCTTCCACCCCTGCACTAGCTGTCAGCCTGCTCTCCATCTGTGAGTCTGTCCTCATTTTCCTTGTTAGTTCAGTTTGTCCATTAGATTCCACATATGAGTGAAATCATATGGTGTTTATCTTTCTCTCGCTGGCTTATTTCACTTACCATAATATTCTCCAGGTCCATCCATACTGTTGCAAAGGGTACAATTTTCTTGTTAAGAATGGACTGTTTGACTTAGTTTGTTCATTATATGATGTGAAATGATCTCAAAAGCTTTTAGGAAAGGAACCACTTAAAAATCTGTGTATCTTTTTCTTCTAAAAGTTTGACCAATTAAACCATGTGACATTAAGAGATAAATTAGCTAAGGACTTTGTATTTGAAATTTAAATTTGAACAGAAATAATCATCAATAAATAATGTCACTCAATTTTTGGGAAGAGAGAAGCATGAGGTTTTTAAGCCCTCATTTTTTAAAAAAAGGTATCCTAAAAAGTTTTGATTCTTAAACATGGACATATGTTTCTTCATTTGATGCCACATGGGGTATGTTTAGGACACAGGAGGCTTTGCTTCTCATGGCCAAACACTGGGAATCAAAGGGTTATTTGAGGACTGAATCTTTAGGTGAATGCTGGCTTATCACATGTTAGTCCTTACATGTGTTCCTTATAATATGTAAGTCTGTAGTTAACCTGTGAACATCATCTTCATGTAATATTCATTTGACGTCTTCCATGTTCAATGCACTGTCCTTGGCTCCTCTCAAGTGCACTTGTTCATGTAATTTCCACAACAACCATGTGGAAGTGGTATAATTATTCACACTGACTGAGGCTCAAAGAAGTTATGGCCTGAGATCATGCATCTGATAAACTGTGGGGGCAAAGAGTCAACCCAATTCTTTTTACACTCTACATTTTTGTTGGCAAGAAGAATAAATAGTAAGCAAAGGGAACAATTATTTAAAGATGGACATCTTTTCGTTTAAAGATGTCCAGTGAAAAGAATGACAAGAGCACAGTATAATGTTCAAAATATACCACTAGACTTTCGGTCAAGATGGCAGCATACACAAACATGGCTCATCTTTTCACATAACCACATTGAAACTACAACTAAACTATAGAACAACCATCACTCAGAACCATCAGAAATTGAGTTGAATGGAAGTTTGATAACTACAGAATTAAGGAAATCACATCCATCAAGACTGATAGGAGGCGCGCAGACACAGAACAGGCTGGTCCCTCACCCACGTGTGGTGGATAAAAATTCAGGAGGGATATCTCAGTAGCAATGAGTCCCAGCCCTATACTAGGCCCCCGAGCCCAGGGTTCCAGTGCTAGAAAGATAACTCACTGCAATTTCTGGCTGCAAAAACTAGCATGGATTGATTCAGTGGAAGAAACTTTTGAAGCCCCAAGCAGTTCCTCTTAAAGAACCCACACATGGACTCAGACTCACTCCCTCTGAGCTCCAGTACTAGAGTAGGAGCTTGAAAGGCACCAGTGGCATACTGGGAGGAACTGAAGTATCTGGCATCAAGATGAGCAGAGGCCATTGTCCCTTTTCTAAACCCTCCTACCACAGAGTTGGCAAGCTGGTGCCATATCTGAGACTTCATCAGTGTAGATAACACTGATGAAGACCCACCTTGGAGAACCCTAGAGACATTGCCCTACCCTGCTTATGGATCCACCCAAGCTGCTTTTCTATATGAATGGCTGGTCTTGGCTCATTCTAGACAACTTCATAATGTCTCTCAAGCAACAGCTTGCCTCAGTGAGTCTACACCCTGCACTAGCAGCAGCCAGTAGGTGGGGGCTGACCTTGTGTGTAACATGTGGGAAACCCCAGGGCCAGTGCACAGTGGACAGCTACAGACCACATTGGAGCACCATCACCCTGCCCCTGCACAACTGATCCTCCATGGAGGCAAGAGGTTGGTGGTAAGTGGTTACAGCCAATCCTTGCAGCTGACTGGCCTGGGTAAATCCCTCCCACTGATCTGCCAACAAAAACCAAGGCTCATCTACAAAAGGGGTGTATACTCAGCCCACAAGGCGGGTGCACCTAGAGTACCCAGCTTAGGTGATAGGGGAGGCTGTGCCACTGGAGTTGACAGGACACCTCCTACATCAGGCCACACTACCAAGACACGGAGTGAAAGCAGCTCTACCTAATACATAGCGATATACATAGAGAAATACATACATGTTTGTTTCTAGAGAAACAAACACAGGGAGGCTGCCAAAATGAGGAGACAAAGAAACATGGCCCAAATGAAAGAACAGATCAAAACTCTAGAAAAAGAGCTCAGCAAAATGGAAATAAGCAATCTATCAGGTGCAGAGTTCAAAACACTGGTTATAAGGATGCTTAAGGAACTTAGTGAGGACCTCAGCAGCACAAAAAAGATCCAGTCAGAAACAAAGGATTTACTAATTGAAATAAAGAACAATTTACAGGGAAATAAGAGTAGGGTGGATGAAGCCAATAATCAAATCAATGATTTGCTTTCCTTATGTTCATTGGAACATAAGGAAGCAAAAAAAAAAAAAAATCGGAATAACGAGAAGAAAAAAGAATCCAAAAGAATGAGGATAGTGTAAGCAGCCTCTGGAACAACTTCAAGTGTTCCAACATTTGCATCATAGGGGTACCAGAGAGAGAAGAGAAAGCAAGAAATTGGAAATCTATTTTAAATATTAATGAATGAAAACTTCCCTAATTTGGTGAAGGAAATAGACATGCAAATCCAGGAAGCACAGAGAGACCCAAAGATGGATGCACAGGGGCCCTCTCTAAGACACATCATATTTAATATAATGCCAGAATTTAAAGATGAAAAGAGATCTTAAAAGCAGCAAGAGAAAAGAAGTTAGTTACCTATAGGGCAGTTCCCATAAGACTGTCAACTGATTTCTTAAAAGAAACTTTGCAGGCTACAAGGGATTGGCAAGAAATATTCAAAGTCATGAAAAGCAGAGACCTCCAGCAAAGATTGCTCTACCCAGCAAAGCTATCATTTAGAATCAAAGGGCAGATAAAGAGCTTCCCAGACAAAAAATAGCTAAAGGAGTTCATCATCATCAAACCATTATTATATGAAATGTTAAAGGCAGTTATTTAAGAAAAAGAAGATCCAAACTACAAACAATAAAATGGCAATAAATACATATCTATCAACAATTGCATCTAAATAACAAACTAAGCAAACAAGAAGAACAGAGACAGAATCATGGATAAAGAGAGTGTTTTTATGGCTGCCAGATGGGAGGGTGGTTTGGGGGAATGGGTAAAGATGTGAAGGGATTAAGAAATACAAATAGGTAGTTACAGAATAGCCATAGGGATATAAAGTACAGTACGGAAAATGGAGTAGCCAAAGAATATGCACGGCCCATGGACATGAACAATGGTGGGGGATGGCCTGAAGGAGTGTGGGGTGCTGAGTGGAGGGGGGAAAAGGGGGGAAAATCAGGATAACTGTAATAACTGTAATAGCATAATCAATATAATAAAAATTATAATAAATTATAATTTTATATAATTATGAATTTTATAATAAAATTATAAGTTATATAATAAAAAACAAATATTCCACTAAAAGCATCCATTTGATAACATTTCTTGATAAATTCAAGCATTTCCTGAGGGTCATTCACTGTCTATTCTCTGTCTCTTGGAAGTCTCTGAGTTTCAGCCATCATCTTTGTCCCAGAATTACTCAAATGCCTGAATCTCTAACTACCACCGTCTCCTGATTTACCACTGGGAATTCTGCTCCACTTTTTAATTTGAATGTCTTCAGGGCATATTAAAACTCAGTGTATCCAAATATCTCTTCTCTGAATCCTCCCAATCCTTAATTTTTATTATTGCTCCTGTTTATAATAGAAGCACCATTCTTTTCTCGGTGAATGAAGCCTGGAATTTCAATGCCATTTTTGTTTTTGTTTTTTCTTTTCATTTATGGGGTTTGTTGGGGAAAAGTCCAGACATTGTTAATGTAACGAGAACAGTTAATATAATGAGAACGGTTTGCACAATGGTTAATATAATCTGTAGTTTATGTTACCATTCACTTTTGGCGCGTATTCTGTGGGTTTTGACAGCTGTATAATGATGTGGATCCACCACTATAGTATCATTCAGAGTAATTTCACCACCCTCTGCCTATTCATGTCTCTCTCCCCCTTAATCCCTGGCAACCACTGACCCTTTTACTATCTTCATAGTTTTGCCTTTTCCAAAATGTCACGTGGTTGGAATCAAACAGTATGTAGCCTTTTCACATCAGCTTAAGTAAGAAAAATGCTTAATGCTTTAAATTCTATTTGCCTAGAAAACATATATCTGAGAAGATGGCCCTCAACATGCAGCTCCCTTCCAGGATCTGGGGGACGGGAAGGGGGACTTGTGCCCTGAAAGCCACGTCATCAGCAGCCCCGATGCTTAAAATGCAGACATGTTGCAACTGCATTAGACTTCACACCTTCCTCATCATGATATTTTTAACTGCATTGGACCCAGTCCAGTGTAGAGTTATAAATAGGGCTGGATGGAGACACGTGGGTAGGCTAATGATTAGGTGCCTCTTCAAACCTGTGTCCTTAAGTATTTATTCCAAGTTTATTCATTGGAGAGGCTGAGTCCTGTGTGGGGAAGAGCAGAAAAGAAAGCAAGTTGGCTGGCTCAGAACATCCCATTTAGCAGAACAAAATCAGACCTTAAAAGTCAGTTGGGTGATTACTGGTTGTTATTAAATCTCATCAACCACTCCTACTCCTAGTAGCTTATCAAAATATATCTGTCTTCCAGTCAGCACTCTCTGGCATGTACTTTTTTCCATCTTGGAACACATTCGGTGATGCAGAGTTTCTTATAGGTTTATGCTCTGGGCAAGTGCCCAGCTGGTCTTTGCCAACCTAATGTGGCCATCCAACCCTTACCTCTGTGGAACTTAGACAAAATCAGCTTTTCTTTCTCCATCTGGAGTTGTAGTCCCTGAGGAAATCCCTCGGGCCTGTCCCAGTCACGGGGAGAAGCCCTTTGGGTCGACACTGTTTCCCTCCTGTAGCTGTGGGGATGCTCACAGAAGAGGAACCAAAAAGTTCTGCTTACCACTTCCTGTTTGCCTCCTGTCTGGGAGCCCTCATCTGGGTGGTAAAGGTGGAGGAAGAGCAGGAGAAGAAACACTAAGGGTGATGAAATGGGGGACTTGGGGCTGGACACTCAGGTGCAATGGCACCATGAACATCCAGCAGGCTAGTCACCTAGGGCAGAGTTTGGCAGCTGTTTACGGTAATGGGCAAGAGATGATTTTAGACTTCATGGGCCATGTGGTCTCTGTCATGTCATGAAAGCTGTCATATATAATTTATTTGTAAAGGGATGGGCACAACTGTTCTCCACTAAAATTATATCGATCGACACATGTCTGTTCTTAGTTTGCTGGCCACACAAAAACAGGTAGCGAGCTGCATTTGGCCTGCGGGTTGTAGTTTTCTGACCTGGTCTGGAATAATACAGGAAACCTGAGGTTTGTAAGTTTCATGGTATCTGTGCTTCCTGTGTATTCTCTGTAGATATACTTTTAGGGCTCACTTAGTAAAGGTGAATAAAAAAATAGCTTTGGAAATGCTAAGTAAATCCAGAGACTGGGAGTTTTGCTGACCTGTGGACAGCAGAGGAGAAGCATTGTCCCCAGAGGCCAGCTGAAATAGTGGCAGCAGCAACAACAGCGAGAACCACAGGGCAATGAGGGAATGATGGCTACACATCAGAAGTGCGGGCTTTCATTTAATGCTAATACCTTGGAGGTGAGTTTGGTTTTAACAAGGGAGGCCAATCTTCTTTGATAGTGAAACTGTATTATTTATAATTTCAGAACTCTTTCATTTCAGGTATTTTGTTGGGCTTTTTTAAGAAAAAACATCTTTTAGTATTTTTGGTATGCGAATGCCACATCAACTTTGTTTGGAAGGTAGTGGCCTCGTAAACGGATGGAGCTTGAGCCTTGAGAGATGTGCTGGCATGGGAAATCCCTATACTCCTAAGCCAATAACTCATTAATTATTAGGTGATAAATAGCTATCATTAGTAATTTATTTAATGTTTACTTTATTTATTTTTTTGCATACTTAATCACCTACCACAATTTCTACCAACAGGATCCTTACTACAGATTTAATGACCTTAACTACAGATGGATCTCCTTGGATAACTGGACCTATAGCAAGGAATTTCAAATCCCCTTTGAGATTAGGTATGTATGTGTGTATATCTGTATCTATTTTTATTTATTTTTATAATTATTTGAGCTTTTCTTCTTTTTTTTTGTCTCTGCAATAATTTATTGCTTTTTTAGGTTTCATATCAGAGGGTTTTTCGACTAAAACCTTATTATAAAAGTGAATTTATATGATATATATGGCCCTGGCCAGGTAGCTCAGTTACTTAAAGCATTATCCCAATGTGCCACGGTTGTGGGTTCAATTCCTGGTCAGGGCAGATACAAGAATCGACCAACAAATGCATACATAAGTGGAACAACAAATCAGTGTTTTTTTGTTCTCTCTTTCCATTCCTCTCTCTTTCTGTAAAATCAGTAAATAAAAAAGAAATTTAAAAAAGTGAATGTATGATTTAGGTTTTGATTTGTATATGAAAATGATGCCATTGATTATCAGTCATGAACTTATATCTCAGTCATTTTCCTGTGATTATAGTGGAGTCACCTAAACCTGGTCAGTTCTCTTATCTGCATGTCCTTCTCCCTGCTCACAGCAATCAGTGGAGTTTACATATTTATGATATTATCAAGTAGGATCAGAGGCATGCCATTTGTTCAGTGTGGTATTACCAGTCTTTGAGACTAAGGCACTGGCCTTATATTGTGTCATGAGGCCATGAGAAAAATCATGTTATAGTTCTCAGTAATGTTCTATGAAGCAGAATGTAACCTAATTGTATCTACCATCATTATCGCTAAAGAAAAAAATTCTTCCGTCCTTTTTGTAGGTCTTTTTTGGCTAATTATTTAAAAGAGAAATAAAGGCAGAATATGGTACTCAATATCACAACATTCCTGTGGTCCAGGCACTTATTTCCCCATTAAGGGCCTTCTTTCACCTTGAACTCAACATATCCAAAATTTAACCAATTGACTTGCCCAGTTAAAGTTACTTTATATTCTAACAGCCTTATTGTTTCTTTTGATATAACACCATTTCCTCAATCTTCTATGCCTAAGGTATTTTTGTCTCATCATATCTTTTCTTCATCTCCCTGTATTCAGTCTGTTTTTGAGTCTTGTTAATTTTTGCCTAGCATTTTTTCTTGATTCAGCCTCTTCTTCCTCATTTTCAAGTTTTCACCTTTGTCTATGCCTTAGTGAATGCCTGGAATTAGGCCAAAACTGCCTAACTAAATTTATGGTTTGGTCTTTTTATTTTCCAGTGCACTCATCTTCTGAAAATACTGATTTTTACCATGGTGTTCTTGCTCAATAACTGCAGTCTCTTCCTTTTGATTGGCAAATCAGATTTAATCTTCTCTGCTTGTCTGTGGAAATACTGCTTAATGTCGCCCATCTCTGTATCACTTCGTGCACCCTCTCTCGCCCTGCTGACTTGTCCAGCTTTCTCTCCTTGGTTCCCAGCATGACTTCTGAACCTGAATCAAGCCTGTTACCTTAGTGTTGTTGATGCTCTTGGCACTTGCACCTTTGGGTTTTGCGAAAACTTTTTGTGTCTGTTATTTAACTTGGTTTTCATAAGAACTTTGTGAAGTTCTAGAAAAAAGTCAATGAATTTGGAAATTATAAGTTGTGCTCATGATTTTATGGTGATTGAAATATTATGAAGAAAGATAAGGGTCACTCAGTATAAAAATGTATTAAACTTCTGGAAATTTCATTGAAAACTGATTTTTAATGATATATATTTTCTGTGAAATATTTACTCCTTTAGTTCTAAACTAATATAAAAGACATCTAAGTTAATGTTTTATACTTCTTGTCTTAATTTTCTTTTTTTTAGCAAATGGCAAAAAGTAAATTTGGTTTTCGAGGGCGTCGATACAGTTGCAAAAGTCCTGCTCAATAATGTTCTTATTGGGAAAACAAACAACATGTTCAAAAGATATGTAAGTACATAATAACAGCAGGTTAAAAAACCCCACTTATATGTGTTTCTATTAATTGTCATTGTGAGTAGACAAAGATAGGTGCATGTTTGCCCATGCAGGCTGGTACAAGCTCTTTGAAGCATTGCGTAAGTTACTTTATTTCTCAGTGGTTACATTTGTAGGATGATAAAAATACTACAGATCCTGTGGAGTAAGTGTGAGAATTTAGTAAGCTAATTGTATAAAATGACCGGCACATTTCTTGACACATGGGAAGTATTCAACAAATGCCATTTCCTTCTCTGCTATTTGGTGATCCAGAGTTTCATGGGAAATGACAATTGGCACACCATTTTAAAAGAAAATGTTCCTTCCTTTCTGAAATAATTACGCTATGAGATCATATCTTGATGTCCCTTCCCTTTCAAGGGTAGGCTTGCCAAAACAAAAGTAATTTATCATTACATGCTATTTATACCAAAGAGTCATGAAGCATCTAGGAAATCCTTGGCAGTTCAAGGCCATATGTAAATAGCCAGAGCAGACATTACAGAGCTAAATATATTTTCTGCTTGCTCTGTTTACTAGGAGCATCATCTGTCAGTACAAACAGAAGGAGGAAACTAGAAATCTACGCTGGGTAGGAGAATGCACTCAGTTATAATTAAAAGTCGGCAATTTAGTTATACTATTTTGAAAAAGTGTTTTCTCTTGCAAAAAGGCTCAACATAAAGGTTTCAATTATTTTATGCATCTCTCCTTCCATCTTATACATGCCTATATCTAAACTTTTACACACAAGGCTACTTCCACATTTGTTCTTTGCCTTTAATTCAGAGCTTTGATATTACCCAAGTGGTCAGACCCCGAAACTCCATTGAGCTGCATTTCCAGTCACCAGTGTTGTATGCGGAGCAGCAGAGCAGAGCCCACACTCTCTACGAGGTGCCCCCAAACTGCCCTCCGAATGTCCAGAAGGGAGAATGCCACGTCAACTTCATTCGAAAGGTAACGGTCTCACAAGTGGATGGGGCTGTAACCTTGAGGGTGGGATATGCTGGTATATGAAATGCTTATTTGAAGACTCCCTTGGGAAGTTGGACTTCTCTTTCTTGTCTCGTAGTGGGATTTGAAAATTTTTAAAAATAAGAGCCAAAAGATTATATGATTTTTTGGTGGAGAATTTTTGTCTTTCTAGATTTTTTTTCTTGAAGCATGTTTCAGAACTTAGGTAACATCGGGAAAAGAAGACAAATAGGTAACTAGTCATGTAACTTGACACATTATTTTTCAACATTTAGGTTTATCAAACTTTTCACCAGGCCATAAGGTTTATATTTATCAGTGATTCTTGTTACTAGGAAGCCTTCTGTAATTGTTAACATATTTGCTGGCATGTTCTTATATTTTACTGGTAGGTTCCAATAAAATCTAGCATCAGATAACAAAAGCCACAAGGGGATGTTTTTCTCTGAGTCTAATATCAGGCTAGATGACCTGGATTTACTCTAATTCATGGTTGAATTAATATTCTATCTATTTAGTTTTTTATTTTATTTTTATTTAAAGTATTTTAATTGTGTTAAAATACACATAACACAAAATTTACCATCTTAGCCATTTTTAAGTGTGCAGTTCAGCATTATTAAGCACAATCACATTGTGAAAGCAATCTCCAGAACATTTTTCATGCAGCACAACTGAAACTCTATACTCATTAAAAAATAATTCCTCATTTACTCTCTCCCAGCCCCTGACAACCACCATTCTTTGTGTTTCTATGAGTTTGACTCCTCTAGATACCTCATATAAGGGGAGTCATACAGTATTTGTCTTTTTGTGACTGGCTTATTACACTTACCATAATGTTCTCCAGGTCCATCTGTGTTGTAGCACATGTCAGAATTTCCTTCCTTTTTAAAGCTTAATGATATTCCATTGTATGTATATACCACATTTTATTTATTCAGTCATCTGTTAGTAGACATTTGAGTTGTTTCCACCTTTGGCTATTTTGAATAATGTTGCTATGTATGGACATACAAATATTTCTTTGAGACCTTGCTTTCAATTTTTTTTTTTTTTTGATACATACCCAGAAGTGGGATGACTGCATTGCATGATAATTCTAAATGTTTTGAGGAATTAGCATGTAATTTTAACAAGTGTAATCATTGGTTTCATCATGAAAATACTAAGTGTATTTTTTTAGCACTCGTTGACCAGAACCGGTTGATAAACTGATTATTTAAATTAAGCAGCTCTTACCTTTAAATCATGCTTCCTTAAAGTAAGCACTAAGGTCAGAATTAAACTCCCACCCGTTTGACTCCATGTACCCAGATTCATGTCAGTGTGTCAATAACCATGTGTTCATTCAGCTGTGATGGCACAGGAAGTAACTGAGTAGTCAGGAGTTACATGGAACACTTACTCACATTCTGTTTAAACATCAGCTTTTGTTTTTTTGCCTTTGGCTTCAAATGGCACAGTGGTTTTAATACTAGAGGTTGCACTTTTCTGCCTTCGTCTATCTTCAGCCTTCTATGGAAACAAGGACTTCCTGGTTCCTAATGTGAAAGTTCACTTTTCAGGTCATCAGTATGGGTATATATATGTTACACAAACATCCATGTAGTAGCTTCCCTCTACCCGCTAGTCACTTTGTGGCATTTAAAACACACTTTCAGTTTGTTTAGATAGAACAAACTCCTTTGTTACTAATATCAGGAATCAGACCGAGGTTTCTACCATCACAGTGAGAGCGGGATACTAAATTTGGGGTGTGTTTCTGGCTAGATCGACCTGATCCAGTGTGAAAAGGCCTGAACTGGACAGCAGGTCAGGAATTGGGGATCTGAATTCTGGCTTCACAAATCCAGAAGGGTCTTAGGCAACTCTATCATTTGTGTATGGAGCTAATCTCTTCCCTTCCTTCCTGACTGTTAATATGAAGATACAGTGAAATATTAATATAAATGCACTTTCCATAATGAAGTGCTATACAGCTATTTCAAATGTAGGGTGGCAATACTATTTATTTTGGAGACATATTTCTGTAATTACAGACCTCTAAGTGTATAACTGACAAAATGCCTCAGAGTTTAGCTTATGTGAGGTTAGTGGGAAAGAGGTGGAGAATGGATATAATGAGGAAATGTTACTTTCCATCTATTCTTTGACCTCTCTGCTTTCTCCACCTCTTATCTCTGCTTCCTTCTCTGTCCAGCTTGAATGGTGGAACCCATCACCTCACTTCTCCCTTTGGAATATTCCACATTATCTTTCTTGCTTTCCATTGACATCCTTGGCTGTTCCTGCTAAGCCTCTTTATCCAGACCAACTTCCTCCTCTTAAAAGCCTTACTATTCAGTTCTCTCTTTGTTCTAGACACTCTTCTTTCATTTTTGTATCCTCTCTAGTCTGTCTCATGTATCTTTATTTTTTCAATAACCAAACAAATTTCCAGTGACTTCTAATATCATATTGTCAGTTCAGACCTCTCTTTAATTCAGACCTGATATTCAATTGCCTGTTTGGCATCTTCACTTGGCTGATTCTCTGGGACCTAAAGCTCAGGATGTCCAGCACTGCACTCGGGATCCAAACCCTTCTCCCAAAACTCCCTGTCTTGCTAAATGGAATACCACACAGGACAGTCACTCAAGCCCAAATCCTAGGAGTTATTTTTGATTCCTCTATCTCATTTTCTTCCCTCCTCAAATCCATGGCTAAGTCTTTGGATAATGTGGATATTACCTTGTCAGTGGTTCTCAAATCTGCCCACGCTCCATTCCTGCTGTCATGCTTGAGTTCAGTCTGTCATCACTTCTTGCATGAAATATTGCCCTGGTATCCCTACAACCTCATTTGCCTTCTTCCAGTTCATTTGCCATAGAGCAGCCAGAATGTTCTTTTCAGACAAAAATCACAGTACTTCCCCTTTTAAAAACTCTTCAACCATTCCTTATTGCCTTTAGGCTACAGCCTAGAGTTCTTAGCTCTGTTAGCCCATAATTACTTTTTCAGTATTCTGCCACTTCTCCCATTGTTCTCGCTGTGTTTCCTGGACAGCATCGCACTTTCTCGCTGTTACTACTGAAAGGGATGCTTTACTTCCCACTCCCCTAAATACCCTGGACAAGTGGGACTTACCCTCAAGTCTCCATATAAAAGTTGCTATTATTCAGGAAATCTTGTTTGATAACTCCTTCCCCCATCATTTGTTCCCTGTGTGTTTCCTTTGTTTTTGTGATTTTTTTTTTTTTTTGTTTAGAGCCTGAATTTCTTGCTGTACTGTGAGCACTATAAACAGGACTACGTCTGATCTGTACATTGATGTACTACCAGCCTGACGCATAGAAAGCACTTTGCAAATACTTTTTGGAATAAGTGATAACATATTTGGGGAGGTTGTATGAATAGAAATGATTTGTAGCCATTGGTGTGGAAAATAGTCTTCTGTAGAAGATGTTGAATATGTAAACAAAATATATATGTAAACACACACATATATATTTTTAGATGTTTAATATTTTTGCCCTCTTACTTCTCCCTGTCCCTGATAAAAAGAATTATATATCTGAACTTGCAAACTTTCCAATAAATATCCCCATGGTGGGTTTCATTCCGAACATGACAATCTGATATTTACCTGGTGAATTTCAACAAATACAGATGCTATGAAATGGTTTTAATTCTTTATTTTTCCCAGTAATGGAAATGAATTGATCTCTGTCTTTCATAAATACACAGCTTGGGAAATAATGCTTAAATGAGGACAGTTTGGCCAGATCCTCAGGCCTTCGCCTGCTCCCTTCAAAAAGATCTTAGTACTTTCTCTGGTGCTTGTTCCTTTTTAAAGGCTGAGCTCATTGTCTCATACATTTTAATGAACTGTATTTTGAAAATAATTTTTTCTTTTAAGAGGTAGAAATTAGAAATATTCTGCTTAAAAAGGGGCTTATTTTGAGGGAACCATCTCCTGCTTTTGAATTTGAACCTTTGTAAATCAATGTGAAAACTGAAATGTGCCTGAAGGGAGAGGCAGGGAGCCAGGCTGGGTCAGACTGGACGGAAGGTCTGCCCGGGCCACCTGTGTCAGGGAACTGGTCACTCTGGGGCTGTAAGTTCGGAACAAGTACTTCTGAATTCATACTGGAGCAAGTAGGGGCTGGCAAGTCTAGCTAGAGTTTTTTAAACCTTTAATCTTCCAGTTTGTTTCTTCATATTTTATAGTTATTTAAACACAATATTCTCTATAGTCATTCCATGTAAATACAATGGTAGGTTAAGAGATATTTTTGAGAAGTCTAAAAAGTAACTATTCTGTTGCCTCAATGTAATATACTTTTGAAGAACAAATGCACCTAAGTAAATTTTATGTTCTTAGAGCATTTCTGCAAAATATAACTAGCTACATAAGTTGATATATTAGTTATCTACTGCTGTGTAACAAATAATGTCAAAAATTATCATCTTAAAATGACACTTATTGTCATAGTTTCTGTCAGGAAGGTGTGGCTTAGCTGGGTATCTCTGGCTCAGGGTCACTCATGAGGTTACCGTGAAGCCGTGGACCAGGGCTGCAGTCATCTCCAGGCTGACTAGGAGTGTTTGTGTGTAAGTTCCTGCATGTGGTTATCGGCAGGCCTCAGGTTAGCTTCCAAGCCCACTCCTATGGGCCTGTCTACTGAGCTGCCCCACAACATGGCAGCTGTCTTCCCCCTTGGCCAAGAAAGAGTGGGAGTGAGCTCCCCAAGCAGAAGGTGCAGTCGGTGCAGTCTTTTATAGCCTAATTTTAGAAGTTATCACCTCTGCTGTGTTCTGCTGGCTAGAAATGATTTGCTAGGTCTAATCTATACTCAAGGGGAGGGGATTCCACATGGGCCTGAATACTAGGGGGGAATCATTGTAGGCCATTTTACTTTTATTTTTGTTTATTATTTATTTTTTAATCCTCACCCGAGGATATGTTTATTGATTTTAGAGAGAGAGGAAGCAAGGTGGGTGGGGGGAGAGGCAGACAGAGAGAGACAGACAGAGATAGATGAGAGAGAAACATTGATTGGCTGCCTCCTATAGGTACCCTGACTGGGGGATTGCACTAGCAACCTAGGTATAAGCCCTGACCAGGAATCGAATCTGCAACTTTTAGATATGCAATGCTCCAGCTAACTGAGTTACCCTGCCAGAGCATTGTGGGCCATTTTAGATCCTATGGGTAGTACACATACACATATACTATTATGGAGTTCATTCTGTGCTCCTTCCCCCCAAATTTGTTTTTTTTCAACCCCCCTAAATTTGTATGTTGAAGTCTTAAACCTCTGTGGCTCAACATGTAACCTTATCTGGAAATAAGGTCTTTAAAGAGATGACCAAGTTAAATGAGACTGTTAGGGTGGGTTCCAGTCCATTAAGAATGAAGACCTTACAAGAAGAGGAAGTTTGGATGACAGAGAGAGACACTAGGGGTGTGTGCAAGCACACGGAATAATGACTCTGTGAGGGCACAGTGAGAAGGCAACTCCTGCAAGCCTAGGAGAGAGGCTTCAGGAGAAATCATTCCTACCAACACCTAGGTGTCGGGAATTCCCAGCTTTTAGAACTGTGAGAAAATAAATTTCTGTTGTTTGAGCCACCCAATCTGTGGTATTTTGTTGATACCCAGCAAACTAATACATACTTTTACAATATCTTAAAAAGATATTGTAAAAACTTTATTTTTTTAATTATTTATTTATTTATTTTTAGAGAGGGAAGGAGGGGAGGGAGGGAGAGAGAGAGAGAGAGAGAGAAACATCAATGTGCAGTTGCTGGGGGTTATGGCCTGCAACCCAGGAATGTACCCTGGCTGGGAATCGAACCTGGGATACTTTGGTTCCCAGCCTGCGCTCAATCCACTGAGCTACGCCAGCCAGGGCTAAAAGAAAACTTTAAAAAAATAATGTTTAAATTTCATGGTAACCAGAATCTATCTTCTATTTTTTCCCCTTGAAATTACAGGAGCAGTGTTCCTTTAGTTGGGACTGGGGGCCTTCCTTTCCTACCCAGGGCATCTGGAAAGATGTTAGGATTGAAGCCTATAACATTTGTCATCTGAACTACTTCACGTTTTCCCCTGTATATGGTAAGCTAAGACGTATGACTTCCTTTTGACTTTTTTTGAGCTTCTTCTGAGTTGTAAGAATTGGGTTTATAATTTGAATATATATGTTTACTTCTTGGACACTTATTTGAAAAAATTTTGTGACATACTAAATTGCAAAAAGTGAAAAATATGTACAAACTGTGATTTGTAATAAAAATTTGCAATATAAAGCAGATAGGTAGGCAGATAGATACCTTTTAACATATTTTAAAAAGAATGAAAGTATTAGTTGCTGTAGTTTTCCCAAGCTAAGTGTTTGTTCTTTCCTTCTTTTAAGAGTTTCCTTTTTTAAAAAATTATTTTTTGCATTCTGCACACTGACATAAAGGTAAAAGAAAAAGACTAAAACTGAAATATGAAAAAATTCTTCACAATTAATTTCACAATTTCACTTTTTAAATGATTTTATTTATTTATTTTTAGACAGAGGGGAAGGCAGGGAGAAAGAAAGGGAGAGAAACATCAATGTGTGGCTGCCTCTCATGTGCCCCCTACTGGGGACCTGGCCCACAACCCAGGCGTGTACCTGGCCTGGGAATTGAACTGGTGACCCTTTGGTTCGCAGGCCAGCGTTCAATCCACTGAGCCACACCAGCCAGGACATCACAGTTTTATACATTTACTAACACGTCAGTGAAAAATCACCAACTATTACAAAATATGACAAATTATATTTAAAAAAATATTCAAGTATGAAAAGTGCTGTACTCTTGATGTCTTCACATCCTTCTCTTCTGTGTGCTTATGTATAACACATTGTTTCCTTACATAAGTGCATTCCCATATGTGTGTTCTTCAGTTGTCCATTTACATATTCTTCTGTCTGCTCCCAGGCTATATTCATGTAGCCATCCAGTTAAGCCAGGATACTCCACTCCCAAGGCTTTAGGTTCCTCATCACAAGGCTGGGACCTGGAATCTCCTTTCTAGGCGCCCCACAAACCTGGCCTCTGCAGACGACAGGATGGGATGAAACCAGAACTCATGTTCTTTTTTAAAGAATTGGACCTGCTGGTTTGTATTCTAGTTTGCTGCCTCTGTGGTCACTTTCACCATCCCAAGATCTTGATTTGTTCAAATTATCAGGCTGACTTGCTATCCCTGCACATTTTCTCCGCTGATGGCCAGGACACACCAGCCTTTTTGAGAGTTAAAAATAAACTGGAAGACAAGTAAGGCATAAAGAAAGTCTTGTAAGGTAAAGTATACTACTGTTTCAGTTGAAGGAACTACTCACAAGAAAAGAGCATTGAATAAAAGCTCAGAAATCTCACAGATGTCAAGGAGTCAGTTAAAAGCTGGTCAGATATTTGTTGAGTTCTTGGCCCAGCACTGTATGTGTTTGGCATAGGAAAGAAATATCGTATCTCATTCCTGCATGTTGATTGGGCAGGGAGGGGAGGTATAAGGGAATACTAAACCAAACATGTTGTGTAATGGTCTTTTGGGATGGCAGCCCCAGTAGTTCAGAAGATCAAACATCAGTGAGCTTTTGGGAAGTTAGGGAATTGATGCAGACCCTGGCTGGCAGGGTCTGTGTGTTGTGGCTGTGACGAACAAATTCACACAGACTACAGAAATCCTGTGTAGAAAAAGGGACAGTATGGCCGCTCTCTAAGTGAGAGAGAGGGCCCTGACCCTTGCCTGGACAAGCTTCTATTGCTCTTCTGGGCACATTACATTGAGGATGTTCCTCATTTACTATGTACAGGTTTGCTATAGATGACTACCTTTTACAGATAACAAAGGAAAGAATGTTGCTAATTACTTCAAAGAGAAGGGTGTTACAGATCAAGGGGAAATGTGGTTGAACTGGTTACACTCTGTACTTGGGAAGTTTAGTACAGATTTTAGGAAGTCACTTTAAAGATATGCAGTAAACATTTGCTGCCTCAATCCAGGGTGAAGGAGTTTTAGCAAAAGCAAGTCTCATAGCAGCTTAGGTACAATGCAGACCTGATCTCCCATGGGAGAACCTATCCATAGGCGTGGGTCCTGTGTACCAACCCCGCTCCCTACTGGCCTTTCCGAGTGGGGGCTGGGCTACATTTCCCACTCCATGCGGGACAGTCCCCTATAGGGAATGAAGGTGGATCTTCTTTTCTTTTTTTAATTGAATTATTGGATTGACATTGGTTAATAAGATTATATAGGTTCAGGTGTACAATTCTGTAACACCTCATCTGTATATTGTATTGTGTGCCCACCACCCCAAGTCAATTTTGCTTCCATCACCATTTATGCCTTCTATCCCCTCTTCTACCGCCCCCCTCCCCAGAAGGTGGATCGTCAATGTTAGCTCATGACGCTCAGTCCAGTTCTGTGCAGGCCTAACTTGATGAAATCAGTGAACAAGAATGATATGTCAGTATAAGAGTTCTGCTATCTTTAGGGCACTGGAGACTCTAGATTGCTATTTTATGGAACCAAAGCTGTTTTTGAAGACAAAAGACAAAAGCAATTTAGAGATAGTTGATAGTTGAGATCATTTGGTGCTGCTGGTATTTTTATATGTTAAAAGGCATTAAAAGATCTAATTTAACTTTCATCTATAAATGTGGCTGTTTTAGCTCCTCTAGTTTAGTGCTTCTGAAACTATTCCTCAGAGGTGTGAGCTGAACTGAGTTGTGCTACTAAAATCAAATAATGGTTCTGGTTCATTCTCCCCCATCTACACACACAGTTTTTCTCAGGTGTATATAATGAAGTCTAGTTTAAGAAGGGGTCTCATCTTTCAAAAAGTTATTTATTTAATTGTTTTGAAGCTTAATCAGTGTTTCAGGAAGTTAGCAATAAGTACTGAGTTCCAGAGGCCTGAAAAAATTTGAATAACACTTCTCTAATTTAATTAAAAATTTTGAGTTTGAAGCTAAACATTTCTTCCTGAATATGAGTCATTAGAATTCAGTTTACTAGTCACTAGTGCTTGAATGGATTTTATTTGAATTAAATCAATTTTAATTTAAATGATGTTTAAAATTTAATTGAGTTCCATGTAATCAGTTTTTCACATGAACTACATTTTAAGTGTTTTATGACTGCACTTTATTTTGTACTAAACATAGAGAAAAATACACTTCCTGTTTAGAAGATGTGCCCTAAGCATAGTAAACAGTAATTCTTATAGTTTTGATTAATTTTATAGATTTTAATTTGGTTATTTGATGTAATAAAGAAAATTGAAGCATAAATTTATGAAAGCATTAGGAGCAGAACTTCCTTTAGGAGTTTTTCCAGAATTTTTTCATCACTAAAATCAATAGAAATTTTTATTTTGTTTTAGCATTGTTTATGCAGTTACAATTGTCCCAAAAGAAATTTTTAAAAGTTGAAAAATAATAAAGGGAATAAGCTAATACATTCTGGATACTTTTATGTATTTATTTGATATATACTGTGAAGCAGGCACTGTAAAGTTACTAAAAATATTTTAAAACGTTCATAATAAACAAATATATAAAATTTTTATTTAAAATATATTAATTTTTAATATTTAGTGTGAAATGAGATTGGTCAAAATGAATGAACGCAGTGACTATCTCTGGATATTAATACTACGGATAGTTTATATTTTATTCTTCTGCTTAACTGTGTTATCTAAATTTAGATATTGAGCCTATATTGTTTCTATAGTAAGGGAAAAATAGCTAAAACAAAGTAATCTATTAGTAATTTCAGCCAACTTATTCTGAAGGGTTAAACTAACTTGACTATGTGGCACTTTCTGCTTTCTCCTGTTAAGGCTAGAAAGGGATAACATTTTTGCTTTTCTAAATGTTCAATTTATTTCTTAATATAAGAGTAGTGAGGGGGAAAATGCAGACAACTCTAATTGAACAACAATAAAGTAATTGAAAAAAAAGATTAGTGAGTTTACTGAAAATCAAATGACCAATCATAATTTCCCAATATAATTGTGTATAGTATAACAGAAAAAGACTGTTAGACTTTTAAGAAATTAACTTGAAATTCCTGTGAATAAATTTATTTATATACACACACACACACACACATATATAAAGTAAATCATATATATATAAATATTTTTTCTAGCCCTGGCTGGCATAGCTCAGTGGATTGAGCGCGGGCTGGGAACCAAAGTGTCCCAGGTTTGATTCCCAGCCAGGGTACATTCCTGGGATGCAGGCCAGAACCCCCGGCAACTGCACATTGATGTTTCTCTCCCTCTCTCTCTCTCTCTCTCTATCTCCCTCTCTTCCCTCTCTAAAAATAAATAAATAAAATCTTTTAAAAAAAATAAAAAAAAATATTTTTTCTGTATCTCAGTCCTTATAAGAGTTGTTGCTAAATTTCAGCACTTTTCAATATCCTGTGATCATTTGTTTGGTTTTGTTCTAACCTCAGCTTCCTAAATGATTTTTACATCTCCTTAATGTTTAAAATAATGAAAACACATTTATGTTTGAAAAAAATGCTGAAGTCAAAGGAAAACAAAAATTTCTTCCATTATCTCTTAGGCTCTTGCCATTTTTCTAGGTATCAAAGCACACCAATGCATTGGTGAGACTTTCTTTGAACCCTCATGAGAAAATATTTCTTTGAATGATTCATCCTTAGCCCTAAAGTGTTCTAATCAGGTTTTAAATAGCAATAGCTGTTTTAGGGCACCCATGTTTTCAGTATTTCAAACAGTGAAAGGTTGACCCTGGTATTGAAAAGGGAAGCTCAGATGCTTGTTACCAGATGTGGAAACCCAGCAAGATTCTGCTGTTCTTTGCCCTTGGGGAGGGAGTGGAAGACTGACCCCATGTGCGGGGTGAGGGGAGAGGAAGGTCTGGGCTGGACTTGGGTTTCCAAGGTGTGATGGAAGGGGAGATGGGGAGAAGACAGCTGGTGTGTGTAGGAGTGGGGGTGCCCCAGTTCCAGAGATTTGGACTTTTACAAGCAAATAATCTGGCCCAAAATGCAGGCCCTGTGTGGCAGTGGGGGTGGTGGTGGAGGAGTTGGGTGGAGGGGTGTGTGGGGGTGGCATGGGTTCATTTATTGATTATTTTCTTTATGCTAGGTCTTTCATATTTATAATCTGATGTGAATTGTTCACATTAGGCCCTAAAATTAGTTAGGGAGGGATGAGTGTCTAGTTTCTTAAGCTTTCTATAAGGTTACATCAACAGATTAAGTCTAAATATATAATAAGTATGTTCTGCTGAATCCTACATTGTTTAATCTTTTGTTACCAGAGTTATAGAAAAGAGAGTGTAGAGATAGATGTTTTTCTGCATGCGACTCCTCCTCTTGAGCTGAGGTGAGCTGTGGGTCTTGAAGTTGTGTTCGAGCATCTCGCAGGTGCAGCCTTCCCCCATCCTCTTCAAGTTAACTTGCTGCCTCCGCCTAGAGCACCTCCCCTCCTCCCTTCTCCAAGACTCAGAGCTGGAGGAGTGAGTTTAGCTCTCAGCTCCACCCTGGGCCCGTCCAGTAGAAGCCTCTGTTGAAGGTCAGTGCTGCCCTTTGCTTACAGCTTAATACAATAGAGCAAAGACATATATCAGTCTTGCTTAGTGCCTTGCTTGATGCATTTATTTTCTTTTTTCTTTTTTTTTTATAACTAATCCTTTATTTAGACAATGAACTGCATTCTCTCAAGTTCAAGTATATATGTTTCTCCCATAATTTTCTTTTTTTTTAATTTTTTTTTTATTTCAATCATTGTTCAAGTACAGTTTTCTTCCCCCTACTCCCGTTCCAGCCCCTCCACCCAACCCTCCCCCCTTCCCCCCATTACCCCCCACCCTTAGTTTTGCATTTATTTTCTTTCTTGCATTCATTTTGAACCACTTCCATTTATCATTGAATTATTTGCTCATGAAAATGGCAGTATTCACCTCTGAAAATATCTTTATGGGTAGCTAGATTGCTTGAATAATTTCTCCTCTGATTAGCTCCCTTGTGGCATAAATAGGTTTTCCCCCCTCTGGAATTTACCAATTTATCCTTGTTTTGGGGGGAGGGTGTTTGCATCTGTTTTGCCTGAATTTCATCTTTGAGGATTTTGTCCTGCTGAGTAGGCAAGGAGATCTTTACTGCTTAGTGAAGAAGGGGAAAACAGCTGTTGTGACTAACTGTGAACCTGCCTTTCAGGCTAATGCAAGCTGTTCGCTCTTTGAAAAGCAGCTGCTGAAGTCTGTGCTATAATTCCAGCAGGGGCACAGGAAAATCTCCTGCGTTTGAATTTAAATGTTCTGTGGATTGGTCATTTCAGGTTGTTGTCATTACTGTGTCTTCCAATGTGCAGGACTACCTTTTCACTGTAGCTTTTCATCCTCTGTTAAAGATTCAAGAAGAGAGCAGGCAAGAGGAAGAGCTGTGAGCAGCTCAGCAGGGCGAAGCTAATCAAGGCAGCTGTCTCTGAATAGCTCCCCCCCCACCCCAAGAAGATAGATGAAGCATCTTTTTTATCTTACATAAGCAACCTACCAATGTTTGCAGATCTGTCCCAGGCTGACCTTAATGTTCTTCCATTTCTCTGCCAGTTCTTAACCCCCCAAGATGCCATTTGGATTCTTAACTGTGACCTCTGAGTGCATTTTGTTTCTCTAAGTAGATTTAACATCTTTGCTTTTTTGAGTTGGGGTGTAACTTATAGTGTTTGTCAAGGCTTACAGAAAGTAATTATTCAAGAAATGTATTTTCAGTGTTTGACAGAAATTCTTGCATAACTGTTGCCATGACCTCTACAGGTAGCTTAGGTTACAAAGATGGTATTTTGACAAATGGGGGAACTATGGCACCATGTAATTATGCATGTAGTGGAGGGTGAGACACATCCTCATTTGTAGATTTCTGTGTTCTTTCTTTTTTACGAAGAGGCTAACATTTTATTGTTACAATCTCCCCAAATGCTTTGTTTCCCATTGCATATATTTGACACTTGGATTTAGACTCTGAAAGGCAAAAAGTACTTTTGCTTTTGTTTTTTCTCATTGTTCTTGTACAAGTTTCAATCAGTATGTGTGCCCGCTAGTGTCTTCTTTTTGGTAGGCACCTCTGAGAGAGGTGCAGGGAAGGTAGAGAACACCGGAGTCAGGAAGCTGGAGTCCTCATCCTGTCCATTGGCTTTGGAGCTAGATCCTGTAGTCAGGCCTCAGCAAGCTCACCTGCAAAGTGACTAGGAGACTGCTAAGTTGCCTCTGCCTCTGACACCCCATGCGTCTCTCCCTGTGCTTGTGTACCACAGCAGGCATTATGGCGTACTGAGGGCCTACGTGCGGAAGAACCCACTTTTTCTTGAAGCTAGGCATATGACTATGACTGCAGGAAGATGGTGATACTTGAGGCTTAAGTGCCATCAGTTCTGCAATTGCCATTAGTAATGGGCACACTTGAATTAATGTAACTCAGCCATCTTCTGATTTTTCTATTTCCATGTCTTCTTATACTTTTGTTTTTCCTCTTAGACAACTGAATCAAGCTGTGTTTTCTTCCTGGACACATCTTGACAAAGAAGTAGTCTGTATGGGAATATAAAAGGAGCTGGCATGTTTTGGAGGATTTTAAAGGTTAATATGTTGGCCACACGTCCACAAACTGGAGCTGACTTGGAGAATGTTTGTGTGGAGAAGCAGCACACAGTAATCTGGGCTGTGTAGCTGTTTATTATCCCCATAAATTCCCATCCAAGCCAGACTCACGGTGGCTGGTGTATTTGCTATTGTTTTATTTTTAAAGAAACCTCACTGAATCAGATTTGGAAAAACCTGAAAATGAGTCAGTGGCAGAAGCACATTATCTGCCGTCCCCTGGTTGCTGCCTGGTTGGTTGAGGTTTTATGGAACAAATGTGGCCTGTAGTCTCTTGTGCAGGGAGCAGGACAGCAGCTAGGACATCACGGAGGCTTCCGGCCGGGGAGACCTCAAGCTGTAGAGAGCGCAGGTCAGCCTGGCCTGTCTACCCCCTTGATACAGAGTTCCCATCCTGCCTGGGCCCAGAGATGATTAGTCAGGGTAAGGAGAAGATGTAAATAAAACTTGGTGTAGTTGGAAGGGAGTTGTGGGAGGGAATTTTGAGCCATTTTAGAGTCTTTTTTTCCTCTTCCCCTTCTCAGTATTCTGTTGATTTTTGAGATGATCTTCCATTCCACTTCCGGAGAGCTGGGCGGGGCAGGGCGGGGCGGGAGTGGGGTGGGGAGCAGTATTCTCTAGGAGAGATAAGATAGGGAGTTGTATTCTAGAAATGGGTCTTAATTTATGAGGGCGCTCTTCTTAACTAGGAAATAGGATTGTGTATTTTAAAATTAGCAAGTGAAAAGAAGTAAACAGGTAATACCAGGAAAATTATTGATTATTGAAGACTCTAAACATGTTTTGTGAACCTGAACTATTGAAGACTTAAATTCTCCATGGCTTCTTGAAGAAACAGTTGAACTCTTTTTGGCAGAAGTGGAAAGGGTAAAATACACTGGTATAGGTAATCGGGTGATGACCCAATAGGCTTGTGAGTCTTCGTATTGTGTTTTAATTCCACAGCCTTATTTTATCCATTTATTGGCACCGAAGGGAGTTAACAGAATAAGCTCCAGAGGAGTGCCAATTTGCTTTAGAACATTCCATGTTAGGAGCAACAGAAACTGGGGAATTTGGCCAGCCCGTTAGGAATTGCACTGTTTGTCCAGAGGCCCTTATAGGCAGCAAATTCCCTCTGCTAAAAAAGTGATAGGCCGTGGCAAAGGAACCGGCTTGAATTTGGTGGTTACTGGTTGCTAGGAGGTGCCTAGAGGGCAGAACTTACATGTTTAGGTGGAAATTAAAGAAAAGTGGATTTCAAATCAGTGTAAAGAATGCCTTGACAATAGTCAAAGCTAGCAAAAAAGGGAAGCCTATTTTGTGAAGGCAGAAGTTTTTGTCACAAATATTAAAGAAAGATTAGAATGATCATTTGGGAGGAATATTCGAGCGTGGGGATCAGCAAACTTTTTCTGTAAAGGGTCAGGTAGTAAATATTTAAGGCTCTTAGGGTTCCATGGCCTTTGTTGCAACTGTTCATCTCTGCTGGGGGTGTGCAAATGCCACTGAAGACTGCATGTTAACAAATGAGCATGGCTGTTGTCTCAGCTCACTTGGGTGGCCATAACAAAGTACCATGGACTGGGGGATTTCAGCAACAGAAATTGAATTGAATTGAAGCTGGGAGTCCAAGACCAAGGTGCTGACTGATTCTGTTTGTGGTGAGGGCTGTCTTCCTGGCTTGCCCATGGTTACCCTTCTCTCTATGTCCTCACATATGGAGTAGGTATGGGGCAGATGGGGAGAGAAAGATAAAAAGAAAGAGAGAGAGAGAGAGAGAGAGAGAGAGAGAGAGAGAGAGAAAGAGAGAGGGAAAGCAAAGAAAGAAAGAAAGAAAGAAAGAAAGAAAGAAAGAAAGAAAGAAAGAGAGAGAGAAAGAGAGAGAGAAAGGGAGAAAGAAAAAAAGAAAGAAAGAGGAAGGTCTCTTCCTCTTCTTTAAGGCCACAGTCCTGTCAGATTAGGGCCCTATCCTGATGACCTTATCAAATTTAACTACCTCCCAAAAACCCTGTCTCCAGATATAATCACATTGAGGGGTTAATGCGTCAACGTATGATTTTTTGGAGGGTAGGGGAACATGATTCAGTGTTTCAATAAAACTTTATTTATGAAACAAAAGGTGCGTCAGATTTGGCCCAAGGACCATAGTTTGTCAGCCTGTTGTCTAGCGGAAACCAACACTCATTGTAAAGTAGACTATGTGATCTGTCAGCATACTTCTCGTTCAAGTTTTATAAATCTGTGCTATTGCAGTTAAAGACTTAGCCACAGGATGTATTTGATGCATAGCATAGCTTGATATCATTAAAACAAATGGTTCCCTATGTAGTAAGACTCCTTCCCCACTATAAAAGTCCTGAGCACCTTTGAGACATGGTTTAAAGGAAATTATTTGGATAAGATTGGCATAACTCTGAGGCTAAGTGTACAGTGTCTGTTTCAGACTGTCTTGGTTCATATCCAAGCTCTTGGGCAAGCTACTTAACGTCTCTCTGCCTCAGTTTTCTCATGTATATAATGGTGATAATAGTAGAATTTACCTTATAGCTATGTTGGATGCTTAAATAAGTTAATACATGTTGAGAGCATGAAACAACGCTTGGCTCATAGTAAGTTCTTGGCAAATGTGATCTGTTATTCCTTCTTAAAATAAAGGAAGCCAGAGGAATTATGATAGGCATCTAAAGGTTATGTAACTGTCAAAGATTTAGGGATATTTTAGAAAACAAACAACTTTGGATTAGAGTGTGTGCTTCTGTTTAAAAAACAAATACAAATGCCATAAAAGGAAAACTGAGAGACTTGGTATATACTGAGTAGGAGAAAAGCATCTTTCTTTTTAAGATTTTATTTATTTATTTTAGAGAGGGAAGGGAGGGAGATAGAGCGATAGAAACAGCAATGTGTGGTTGCTGGAGGTCATGGCCTGCAACCCAGGCATGTACCCTGACTGGGAATTGAACCTGCGACACTTTGGTTTGCAGCCTGTGCTCAATCCACCGAGCTACGCCAGCCAGGGCTCAAGAAAAGCATCTTTAACTGAAAGTGTCTTGATGTATTTTTCTGTGTCTTGGAAAAATGTGGAGAGTATGGGTGGGTAAACTGAAAAATTGGCTGGATCAGAACAAACCTAATTCAGGACTCATTGACTTGTGTTCCTGAGAATGAAGCAATTGATAAATAAAAATAGTCCTTAAGTCCAGGATTAGGTTTTTTTCAGTGTGCATCAAATCCATCTACACTTTTGGCTGATATAAGATGCAAGTGATGAGATGTGGAGTGATCTTCTTAGAACAGGTCTGGTGTGGTTCTACATTCAGAAGGAAGGCCAGTTATAAAGTCTTTGGTCATTGATCAACATACAAACTTGTGATGATAAAATTGGAAAGTTTTCAGTCCCCTCCTTATTTGTAGAGAAGGGTCCATAAGGTATTTGTTAGCCAATAACCTTCTCCCATCTCTTCTTCAGAAGAAAAAACAGAAGCCACTTAATAGGCACTCCCTCAATTTCTTGCCAGAGTAATAAAAACTGCAGTGCACCAGCACCCCCCTTTGTGTGCCATTAAAGAATGAAAGTGGTCACTGGCGGCTGTGACACCCTGCCCATCCAGACTTTTTGAGTGCGTTACTACTGGTTTCTCCTGTGTAGCCTAAAAAAAAACCAAACCCAAAACCATTGGTCTGCTTTTCTACCTTGCTCTTGCCCAAAGCCTGCTTTGCCATAGTGTCTGTTTAAAAACCCAAATTCAAACACAAATCCAATCCTGGAGATATTAAACAAATTAATATTAATTTACATTGGTAAATTGAATGGATGATGGAGGAAGGGATTATATTGTACATACATAATTTTAAATGCTACTTCAAAACCCTCTCGAAACACTCTGCCCCATCCCCAAACTCACTGCCAGAGTCCCATTCTTTAGGCAGCTGTCTTATCTTTCTTTTCTCCCCATAACCTTCCTCTCCAGCCTTGCTCCCACTTTCTTTTCTTCTCCAACCCTGCATGTCTGGATTTCCAAGTGACACTTTCCTTCCCTTTTTGCACAGGTAGAAATTCCATTTCTCTCTGCTGCTTCCATTTGCATCCTGGTATACTACTGTGGTGGGACCCCTAGTGATTTTTTTAAAATACAAATCTGATGCTGTTATCCTTTATGATGAAAAACCGTCTATGGCTCCCCATTGATCGAGCGTGAAGTTGCCAGGCTCCTCACATGATCCAGCGTGAGCTGGACCTTGCACACCCCCTCAGTCATGCTGGTCTCCCTCATCACTTCATCATTGCCTATGTCCTTGTTGCTCATTCTTCCTCATGGCCTTTCATACTTCCTTTTGCTGGGCCTAGAGTTCTTATTGTTTTCCTCTGAATGTAGCTAAAGTAGCCTTCTGGGCTTAGCTAAATACCTCTTATTCATAAAGGCCTTCCCTCACCATCTGAAAGTTAAGGGCTCTTTCCCGTGAATATTTTCTCAGAGTAACCATTTACTCCTTCCATCCTAATATTATTACACTTTGGTACTTGTCTATATCCCATTAGACTTAGTTCATGAAGGTAGGGCCAAGTTCATCCTGGTCAACCATTTCATTCCCATACTTAGCAAAATACACTGCACATGGAAATTTCTTGGTAAATATTTCTTGGATAGATAATCCAAAAATATACTTATATTTTTTTCATGCTTGAGTAATTGAAATACATCTGAGTTTATACCTTATTATATGGATTAAAATCCTTAGTGTTCCTTACCTTACTTTATAAAAAGGAATAAGCATTTATCAATTTTGGAAAATTTATTCTGCCTTTTTACTTGTAATTTTGTATTTGCGCCCTATTTATGAAGTTTTTATGGCTTGTGATTGTAATATTTTTTAGAGCAGAGTATGGGTAAAAGGCATGCTTTTAATTATTCTTCTCCAGCATAAAGGATTAAACTAAAGATTAAAAGAGAATTTCCACTGAACCTTTTATCAGCATTTGTGGAGAACTTACTAGTGTAGAAGCTGCTTTGGTCTTTTCTTCAGTGAATCCTAAGGAGTTCAGTGAAAATGGTTGGCATATTTTATATATATATATATTTTCTTTTCTTTTTCTCTTTATGCTTTAGATAACCATGCTCAGGGGTGGAATCTTGAAATAGAGTCTTCTTTTGATGTTGTCAGCTCAAAGCCAGTCTCTGGTCAAGTGATCGTAGAAATCCCTAAATTGCAAACACAGCAGACGTACAGCATTGAACTTCAGCCTGGGGAAAGGATTGTTAAGCTCTTTGTGAAAATTAACAAGGTGAGTGATGATACTTCCTGAGAAGCGTGAGATGAAAAGCAATATTGTTCAAAAGAAATGGTTAGAAAGAAGGGTCTGAGTGTGAAAGAAAAATGTACTTTTTCCATTTTTGCCTTCACTTTTAGCCTCTCATATCTTTTTGTGTGTGAGTGTGAATTAAGGAATGATTTTCCCAGATCTTAAGATTTAGAAAATGCAATATATGTGTTAAATATGGCATCCTTTTCTTTCAAGAACCAGATGTGTTATATTTTAATTTTCTGGAGTATTTGCAGTATTCTAAATCCAAAATACATTTAAGCATTATATTTAAATACAGTGATTATTTTTGGTACTTATAAATTAGTTTGAATATTGATGTTTATTCTATACACAGAATTCTGATTCCATAATCTTTCATGGGTAGAAGCAGGCTAGATTTTACCTTTTCTTTTTCCTTTTTAAAATTTTTCTGATTGATAGTTTTGAATGGAAAAGAATGGAGCGAATCAACATTCAGCAACTGTTCAGATAAAGTAAGAACTTAAAACAGTTTCCTGTTCTGAGCTTAAAAGAAGAGTTAACCTCAAAATCTAATTCTAAATGTTAAGAATGTAGAACAAATGTTAGCTTGAGTGAGATAAATGAGAAGAATTGTTTTTCTGAACATCCATGTTATTTTGTTTTTTCCTTTCCCTTTTGGTAAATTAATCCATGAGAAACCCCTAGCATGTTGACTTTTAAATATTATCTACAGAGTGGTATAATTTGGCATACTATGGAGAAAGGGATTTATATTGTTTAAAAATCTAGAATTTCTCTGAGAAATTAATATAGTGCTCTGAGTCAGTATATTATTTTGCTGTAATATGCCACAGATTACTTAGAATGACTTTTATTATTTCTCAAAAGAATATTACTGTGGAAACTTGGTGGCCTCATGGACATGGAAGCCAGACTGGGTACAACATGACAGTTCTTTTTAAACTGAATAAAGGCTTAAACATTAAAAAATCAGCTAAGGTAAGCAAATACTTTAAAATATTTTGTGGAAAAGGTTTATTTGTTGTTAAAATAAAAATGCAGATCCTTGGCATGAAAAAAAGAAACCAGCAAGACTCCTGTAACCCCACCACTCAGAGGTAATCACTAGTAACAGTTAGAGGCTGTTACTAAGTGTGTGCGATTGTGTGTGTGTGTGTGTGTGTGTGTGTGTGTACCAGTAAGTGCTCACTAACATCTTCAATAGGTTATGTGACTTAACTGAAATGATGTATAATCAATCCAGTTTTACAAAAGGCTAATTGATAAAAGTAAGAGTTAAGTGCCTATGGCATCTCATCAAGTGTTATAGATAGTGAAATAATGTGGAACAAAATGAAGTTACTTGAGGTCTTGCTATATTTATATTTTTATTTTTCTTCTTTTTAAATTATATATTATTTTTTCCATCCCAATTTAGCCCCCCATACACCCTTCAACCTCCGCCACCCCACTCTATATTTTTTAATGGATCAGAGTTTACATATTTTTTTGTTTTTTTAATATAATTTAATTATAAATTTATATAATTTAATTTAAAAAATAAAACCTTTTTCAATTACACATCACATAATATTGCATTAGTTTCAGGTGTACAATATTGTGAATAGATACTTATATAACTTATAAAGTGATAACCTTGATAAATCTAGTATTATTATTTTATTTATAAATACTTTTCTACTGTGTTTTTAAAATTCTACTTTATATCAAAGTAATACATATGTATAATTTTACTCTATTTTATTTTTTATTGATTATGCTATTACAGTTGTTCCAATTTTCCTCCTTTGCCCCCATCCACCCAGCACCCCCCACCAGCTCAGGTACTCCCTACACCATTGTTCATGTCCATGAGTCAGGCATTATAGGTTCTTTGGCTACTCCATTTCCTATATTTGCTCTTAACATCTTCCTGCCTGTTCTGTAGTACTTCTTAATCCCTTCACCGTTTCCCCCATTGCCACAGACCTCCCTCTCCATAGTCCACCATCACAGTGTACTCCGTATCTATGGTGATGTTTTTGTTCTGCTTGTTTGCCTAGTTTGTTTTTTAGATTTAATTGTTGATAGTTATGTATTTATTGCTATTTTAATGTTTGTAGTTTTGATCTCCTTTTTAAATAAACCCCCTTAGCATTTCATATAATAAGAATGTGGTGATGATGAACTCCATTAGCTTTACCTTGTCTGGGAAGAGCTTCATCTGCCCTTTGCTTCTAAATGATAGCTTTGCTGGATAGAGTAATCTTGGATGCAGGTCCTTGCTTTTCATCACTTTGAATTCTTCTTGTCAGTTCCTTCTTGCCTGCAGTTTTTTTGAGAAATCAGCTGACAGTCTTATAGGAATTCCTTGGAAGGTAACCAGTTGATTTTTTCTTGCTGCTTTTAAGATTCTCTGTCTTTAACCTTTGGCATTTTAATTATGATGTGTCTTGGAGTGGGCCTCTTTGCATCCATCTTGTTTGGGGCTCTCTGTGTTTCCTGGACTGGTATGTCTCTTTCCTCCACCAAATTAGGGAAGTTTTCTTTTATTATTTTTTCAAATAGGTTTCCCATTACTTGCTCTTTCTCTTCTCCTTCTGGCACCTATATGATGCAAATATTGGGACATTTGAAGTTGTCCCAGAGGCCGCTTGTACTATCCTCAATTTTTTGGATTCTTTTTTCTTGCTGTTCTAGTAAGATGTCTTTTTTTTCTTATTTTTCAAATAATTGATTTGATTGTTGGCTTCATCTACTTCACTGTTGATTCCCTGTAAACTGTCCTTTATTTTAATTAGTGTACCTTTCATTTCTGCCTGGGTCTTTTTTATGCTTTTGAAGTACCCACCGAGTTCCTTGAGCATCCTTATAATCAGTATTTTGAACTCTCCATCTGATAGATTTTTATCTCCATTCTGTTTAGTTATTTGTCTGGAGTTTTTTTGTAGTTATTTGGGCCATGTTTCGTTGTTTCCTCATTTTGAAGGCCTCCCTGTGTTTATTTCTATGTATTAGGTAGAGCTGCTTTGACTCCGCATCTTGGTAGTGTGGTTAATTTAGTAGGTGTCCTGTAGGGTCCAGTGGCCCAGCTTTCCCTCTGTCTCATGCTGTGTATTTGAGGTGTGCCCTTCATTTGGGCTGAGTACTCCCTCCTCTTGTAGATGAGTCTTGATTGCTGTCAGCAGGTCAATGGGAGGGATTTACCCAGTCCAGACAGCTGCTAGGACTGGCTATGACCCCTGGCTAGCAACCATCTCCTTCTGTGGCTTGTGGAAGTGGTTGGGTGGCACTCCAACATGCTCTGTAACTGTTTGCTGGGTGTGTAGGCTCTGGAGTTTCCCAGGTGGTGCAGGCCAAGGTTAGCCTCCACCTGTGTTCTGTCTGGGGCTCTTTGGTATAAGCTATAAAGTGATCTGTAGATGGCTGTTGCTCGTGCGGGGCCTGGGGACACTCAGCAAGAGGTACAGGGACTGCGCTCAGCTGTTGCTTGTTTGAGTGGATTTAGGAAGGTCAAAGCCTGTGGCTAGCCCAGCCCTTCTTACGGAAAAGCTACTGTTACCAGCTTGGGTGGGTCTATAAGTCAGATGAGGTGGACCCTTAAGTAATCCGTCAGGGTGGGGTTTACTGTGTGAGCCAGGCTGATGGAGGAGATTCAGATATGGTACTGCCACAGCATGGCTCTGTGTGGGGAAGGGCTCAGACAACATACAGTGGCCTCTGTCTGTAGTTCTGCCTGGGAGGAAACTGTCCTCCAGCTCTCGCCCTGATGCCAGATACTTCAGTTCCTCCCCACTTGCCACTGGTGCTCTTTAAGGTGCTGCTCTGGTGCTGGAGCCCAGAGGGAGTGAATCTGAGTAAGTCTGTTTGCGGTGCGAGGCCCTTTACAGGAGAGGTCTGAGAATCCCGAAGTTTCTTCTGGTGACCCAACCCTTCCTCCATGTGTGTAATTTGAAAGCTCAAATATTCCTAAAAGTCTTATATGAAAAATAAGATCCCTTGCCCAGCTTTTCCTATTCCTGTTTCCTGCTCCTCAGAAACACTACTTTTTAACTTTTACTTATTTCTCTTGCTGTTTATTTTCCCAAATAACATGCTTCTGTGGGTGTTTTCTAGTTTTTCTGTTTTTATGTTATCATTTGACTTCTAACCTAGTGGAGGGGGATATAGCTCTCTCACATGAAGCCCTCTACCCTCCCAATGTAGTCAGTGGCCATGCTTGTTAACTCAGTATTCAGTGTTTACATGATTATATTATGAAAATAGTGTTCAAAGCTGAACCTCATCATGTACTAAAATTGTATTTCCTTTTTTTGTGCAGCTTTCTGTTTTCCTTAGAGTTAACAATTGCCTCATGTTCCTTTGTTTTCTATTTACTTTCCTGTACATCATATACAAACACTCTGATGTACTTGAAATATGTTTTAAATATAGCCATAGTCATTAGGTAATCTATCATACATTGTTAATTATTACTGTTATTATTCTTTTAACTTTTATTATTTCTTGAGACTCTCCTTGGGCCATTTTCTCACTTCTCTGATCTTGTTTGTTTGCTCTCTGGGCCTTCTATTAATACCTAACTGTTGGCCTGGAACTTTTTAAAATTTTTATTAGGAATTACCTTCATCTGTCTTCTAGGAATTTTAGGCATTTCCCTCATCTTTCTCCTGGATTAGACATGGAACCCTATTTTGTTAAACCCATGTTTCTCATTTTCCTTCTTGATGTTACACTTTTGGTGAAACACATTTTTCAATAGAATCTTGAGGATGGGCATGTGGAAAATGACATTTTGAAAACTTGTAAATATGTAAATATATAAAGTTTATCTTCACAGTTACTTGATAATTGGCTGTGTTTAGAAGTCTAGGTTGGAATTCATTTTCCTTCAGAATTTTGAAGTCTTTTATTTTCAATGTTAATATTTTTGTTTTGAAATACACTTACACTCTAATTTCTGCTTTCTTGTATAGAACAGTTTTTGTTTGCTTCTGGAAACTTTTAGGGTTTCTTTATCTCTGATATGTAAAATTTGAAACTTTGAAAATGAGTAGTTTTTAGTTGTTGTGTTAGTCATCTTGTGAGCTCTTCTGATGTAGAAACTCAATCTGGAACTTTTCTTGTATTTGTAAAAATAATTTTTCATTTATTATCTTTTTTATTTGTTTTTCTGGCACAACTATTAATCAGATATTGGACCTCCTGGACGGAGCAATACTCTTAGGTTTTTCTTTTCTATATTTCATCTTATTTTTTATTCTATCCTCTGAGAGATTTACTTGGATTTATATTCAGTTTTTAAAACTAGGTATTTTATTTTGTCCCTTAAAATTTTTCTAAAAACTTTTAAATTTTATTTTAGAAATTATATATTTGTATTTTATAGTTCTATCTTCTCATTTTTCTTAGAATGTTAGTTATTATGATAAGTATTTTCTTTGCATTGTTTTTGTTGTCCACATTCCTTTATTTCTTCCTTTTGTTTTGGTCTCTGTTTCCCCATTAGAGACTTGCCTTGAATGTCTGTTTACCTTGGTGTGCATTCATGCTGAAGAGTAAGGTACAGACATGCAGATGAGAAGCCTCATGTGAGATTCCAAGTTTGGAATTCAGGTGGAAACCAACACTGTCATGGGGTGATGCCCACCTGTCAGTCGCTATAGATTTTGTGTGCGTGCATATGCGTGTGGTGTGCATGTGTGTATTTGTTTAGCCTTGCCAGTGAGGACATTCTCCAGTCTCTTGCTTGGGGAGTATAAGACTGGTTGTTACCATTCTGTGAGTCCAGTGAAAGCAGGCATTAAAGTTCTCACCACTGAGCCTAGAATTTCCTCAGTCCCCCCCTCATAGTTGGCTTTGTATCCTCGGCCTCTCTGATTGGGAAAGGCAAAATGATAGGCAAGCTTTGGAATCCCCTCTTCTAAACAATGTACTTGACTTGTGCTTTTAGAATAAAACATTTTGTAGGTCATTATGCATAAAACTGCTTCTCTGTGTCTCTTTAAAAATTGTAAAATTGAGTGAGCCAGGATTGGAGCTGAAGCTGCCCAGAGGGGACAGTGGGGAAAAGCAGCACCTGCCCTCCAGAGTACCTGTAGAGAAGGGCCAGTCTTCCCCCCCCAGCTGCCATCCATCAGGACAGTGTTTTTAAAAAATACAGTAAAAATGTTTCCCCTGAAGCCACAACCACCTGTTGTGCCCCTAAATTCACAAATAAGCCATATGGTAACCTCAGCTAGAGGATAGTGAAAGGAAAAAGTTGACTTTAGTGTAAAGAAATTCCTAGCTCCTGCCCAGTTTGGGATACAGCACTAAGGACTGGGAAGAACAACACTTGGGTATTTAGCAGCTGTAGGGTTACCTCTTCAGTCCTTCACATACCATTTCCTTATATGTAACATTGGACTGTAACGATGAGGTAACTTGGATCTGGCTTATAATTGTGTATAATAATTAGTGGTGGTGTTAGTCTCCTTCATGGATTTCCTCCTTCCTTGGACATGAACCTTTGGTGTTTGTAGTTGGCTGGGGTGTACTCTGGTATCCCCCCGCTCATGTTTTGTATTACCTCTCCTGTGGGTCAGACTCCATGCTAAGTTTGGAGGTATACCCTTCAGGACTTCACTTTCTATTTTTCCTTTTTGAAATCATGCATGAAAGTGTAAAAAATAATGAGTCATTCCAACTTACTACAGAGAAAGAAGGGGAATTTCTATGTTTTTTTTGTTTGTTTATTTGTTTGTTTGTTGGAAATAATTCTTTTTCATTCAGGCTCATATGGATGCAGCATATTAAAATGCTGCTCTTTGACCAGGAGGGAAGGAAGATATATTGCCCCAGGCCTCATGTTAGTGCATGTTTGTGAAATGTGCCCCTTGGCTGTGAATGTTGTAGAGTTTGTTATTTGTGAGGCTCACTTATTCACTAAATACTTAGGGAGCTCTCATGTGTTTCAGCCACTTTTCTGGGCTTTGGCGATAGAGCAGTGCATAAGACACTGCTTCCATTTCTCTCTGAGATCATAATAAAGCTAATCATTTGGTTGGAAATTAAATAATTAAGTGAGTAATTGCAATAAAGTGTGACAAGCACTTTATTCTGGAGAACTATAGAGTACTGTGGAAATATGGAGCAGAGGCATTCTTGGAAGATTCCCAGAGAAGGTGACGTCTGTATCCTGGGGGGCAGGTAGAATTTGACCAAACAATGTAGCAAAGTCAGAGGGACAAGAATATATCAAGGCCCAGGGACTCACAGAAGCATTGTGTGTTTGTGGAGTTGAACACAATGGCACTGTGTCTTTTTGAAAATGATGTTGTTAAGTTAGGCTAGGGCAGGCTCATGCAGGGCCTCGTGAGCCACAGGAAGGAACGAGGCTGTTCTGAGGGCATGGGAATTTCTTGAAGGGTTTTAGGGAGTGAGCAATGATCACACTAGTTTCACAAAGATTGTGTAGATCAGATTGGAGAAGTGACAGTAGGGGGAGGCCACAAGATGGTGATTGCTTGCTCTGTAGGGTTGCTAAAGACATAGATTTGGGAGAGGTTAGAAGGTAGTACTACCATCAAGCTTGGTGCTGCGGGAATGAGAGAGAAGAGTGTGTTAAGAATGGTTCTTAAATTGCTGGTTTGGGCCCGTGAACAGTTTACAGTCCTTTTCTTTCAGTTAAAGTACTCAGAAAGAAGAGCAGGTTAGAGGAGTGCGATAGAGTGGACATTATTTCTGTGTTAGGTGTGTTTTGTCTGGAGGGACTGAGGGATACTCAAGGGATAATGTTTGATGGGCATTTCATTATATATGTCTGGAGCTCAGACACTACATGTGTTTTAAAGCTATAGATGTATAAGTCAACAGAATATAGATAATTGTAGCCATGGGAAGCTAACTCAGGGAATCATAGTAAGTAATCATGGGAGAAGAAAATAAGCCCCTAGAGGAACCTAAGAAGGAATGGCCAATGAGGTAGAAAACCAGTTTGAGTCGGGGAGTCACAGAAGCTAGAGGAAGAGAGTATTTTAAAACAGAGAATGTTCAAAGAGTATAAAATGGTGTAGGAAGCTCAAGTTAGAAAAAGAATGAGAAAGATTCTTTAGATTTGGCAACAGGGAGTTGACTGGTGACCTTGACCAGAATGGAATCAGCAGAGGGCAGAGGAACGACTGAAGGTGAGGAAGGAGAGACAGTGAGCACAGGCAATGCTTGAAGAATGTTTGATGAGAGCCATACATGAGCCAGGCAGTAATGATGGCTGGTTGGGGTCAGGAGATCTGCTGCACAGAGGGGACTGTGAAAGTGTGCTTAAGTACTGAGAGCCAGCTTTTCATGAATGGAGGAAGGTGGTATACATATAGAAAGGGAGAATGCTAGAATGGGTTGGAATGTGAGCTAAGAGTGTGAACTCATGATTTTTAGTATATGGAGCTAGACATAGAAATAAACAGAGATGTAAATGTATAGCTCTTCCCAGGCCTTCCCAGAGAGCCTGGAAACAGTGGTGCTCCAATAGCAGTGATCAGAGAATACTGTTCAAATCTTGGCTTTTAAATACCACTCTCTACTAAGAGGGCTCTTAGGGAAATGACTGAGTTGGGGGCTGGAGCCTAGAATATCTTGCCGCCTAGGAAGTTAAGAAGCTACTCAAGAATGAAGGACCAGGTCAAGAGGACACAGGGGTCAGTTTAATGTGCTTCCAATGGCCAAATCTGAGAGAATGTCAGCATTAAAATAAGGAGTAGTAGTAAAGGATTATAACCCATTTAACGTAATAACAGTCCTTGAGTGCACACTGATACAAATACATAAGCAAATGAGAAAAAGGAGTTATTCCTTAAAGTGGAATGCCAACTAATAAATGTAGAAGAAACAATAGAACTAGAATAAAAATCATTTAATAACTACCATAGTTATAAGTAATTCAGGCAAGAAGTATGAGTGGATACTAAAACTGGAGGGTAAAGGGACATGAAATATGGGACATTTATATCGACTAAAGAATCAACAAAATATTTATTAATTATCATGGAGAAAAAATACAGTGGAGAAACCCAGCAGACACCATCTTGATTAAGTGATTAAGGTTGTCACCACCAACCAGACAAAGTGACCTGGTGTCCACCCATCAAGCTGTGATGGGAAGAATCCAGCATCCTTTCTGTGCTCGTCCTGTCAAAGCAGATCACCTGGATGGAATCATGGGGAAACATCAGACAATCCCAAACTGAGTTCCATTAACAAAAATCTTCAAATCTATTTCAGTCTACTGTAATCTTCAAAAATGTCAAGGAAAAACCAAGGAACTGTTTCACATGGAAAGAGGCTGGAGAGATGTAACAGCTGGGTGTAGTACCTGATTTTTTTTTTTTTTTTTCCGTAAACAATGTCATTGGGCAACTACCAGAACTTGAATGGATCTCTGTATGATGGGCATTTGGGAATTCTTTGTACTATCGTTGCTTATTTTCTATACATTTGACGTTGTTTCAAGACATAGGACATCTTTAAGAAAATGAAAAGTATACTGCAACAACAATTAAAATAAAATAAAAAAAAACTCTGCCATGGGAAACAATTGTGCTGTGCTCTTGGAAGAGCTCAGCTATGAGGTGGAGCTTCACATAATCAAGATAAAAAAAAAGGGGGAATGAAAAGTAACACAAAAAAATCCTGATGGGAAGGGGTCAGCAGACAGGGAGAGACTGACAACAGCTCAAAACTAGAGAGACTGTTGTGAGGGCAAGGTCCTGGTAAGGTAAGGGGGGGTGGGTTCACTGGGGATGAGGGGCTCTGCTTTTGTTGTCATAGGGACTAGAGGGTAGAGCCTGTAGAGGGAGGTAATTTTGAAGATCTGTAGCACTGCTGAAGGCGTATTTTCTTTCTGTGGGAACCGAAAACTCTTCTTTCAGTGGAGTTGAAAGATGAAAACATGAACCCAAGAAATTTTAGGGAGTTCTTCTGGCCAGGTCACTTTTTTTCTTTCCTGGGAATTAGGATGTAATGCTGCCTGCTGAGAGTAATGGGGTCGGGGGCAAGTTTACAAATTTGAAGAAAATGAAGCCTTGAGATCGCCGCTGTGAGAAAAGTGCTAGAGAGGGCTAAGGCAACACACTAGGGTTGTGAGGCAGCCCTGAGGGCCCAGTGAGACTGAAAACTGCCTCTTTTTCTGAGAGTCAGAATACTTTCACTTTGAAACAGCTGCTGATTTGTGAATGTGATAGGATGGGCTGGTTTGATGGTGTTTTGCCAGGTGTCGTAGGGATGTGGTTTGGTTTGAAATTGTTTTCTGGGCTTTCTGCCTACCCTGCTTGTATACGTCCTAATTAAATCCCTTGTATGATAAAGGCTTGAGTCCAACACTGGGTATCTTTCTCTGCTATGGTTTTTGAAACTATCTTCTTATTTCTAAAATGTTATAGGAGCAGTAATGTTATACTATGTAGGGATTTTAAGGGACTATTTTATTTCGCCTGTTAAAACCTTACTGCAACAGTTTAGTTGGCTTTGTATTCTGCTCATTAGAAAGAAGGTTCAGAGGAGAGCCATGGAAGTGATTAAAGGAGAGAGGACAAAGGAATAAGATAATATAACTTCCAGGAGAGCTGAGGACATGGTTGCTAATTCTTTAAGTTGTTATTTATGACCTTTTCCCATTCGTCCGTAGTAGGATAGGCATGGGGGAAGTGGGGCATGTGAGATGGGGGCGACCCCCTGGACAGGCTGGGAGATGAAGTTAGTTGAGGTCCTTTATACCAGAGGGGGTAACTGAGGCATCTCAGGATCCATTTAAGTGGGAACTTTAAATAGTATTTATGTCCATTTGACTGGGATGGTAGAGGTTGGATCGAATGATCTCTTGCCTCCCCAAAAGAAGACACCAGAGTGATGTAAAATTTGGCACTTGTTTGCAAGTTTCAGGAATTGATGTTTGCTTTCGATATTTAGATACAAAATACAGATTAATGCCTGATTTGGTGAGAGAGATAATACCTAATTCACCCTTCCAGGGAATTCAGCCTCTTACCAGTCCTAAATTTCTTAGTGTTTCAGACGATTTCAGATTTGCCCGTGTTTCAGCAAGCAAGAAATTTGACTGCTGCTTGCCTTCATTATCTGTGTCTTGGCAGGAGGTTCTTAGTTTTATTTCTTTCCAGACTTTATTTGGTGGGAATGTGTCAGACTGGGATTTCTTTTTCTTCTTTATTTGTTGTGAAGTATAACACATACACAGAAAAGTACACAGAGCATAGCAGAAACACTTAATGAATGATCACAAAAGAAAGGCCCATGAGCACTGGCCAAGAAAAAGCATACTAGACGAGAACCTCAGTGGCCCTGCTCCTTGTGAGGCTCACCCACATCTCCTTCCTAAAGACCTGTTCTCCTGACATCTAACACTATAGCTTGTTTTTGCCTGTTTGTAAACTTTACATACACGGAACCACATAGCATATATTCTTTTGTGCCTGGCTAATTTGGCTCAACATTATATTTCTTAAATATGCCGTTGTGTATAGCTCTACTGTGTTTATTTACATTGCTGTATAGTATTCCCTCGTATCACACATACTGCTGCTGTAGTTTGGGTGGTTTCCAGTCTTCACTATCCTGAGTAATGTTGCTATGAACATTATTGACGTGGCTGTAGGAGTACATACAGCATTTCTGCTGAAAGTGGATTGTTGGCTCACAGGGTGTGCTTAGCTTCAGCTTCTAGAGAGGATGCTAAACTGCCTTCCACTCAGTGGCAGTATTTTGCCTTTGCTCCACATGCTCACATGCCCTGCACCCACCCAGTGTTGCGTCAGAGGGAACTCTGTTTTCTCATCAGTGCTCCCTGCTTATCTCACCTCCATGGCCCTTTGCATCCTGATAGTTTCATTGTTACCAAGGACTTAGTTTGTACAAAAATATTCGTATTTTTAAAATATCTCCTTGAAATCCATTTTGCTTTACTTTTATATCTTTCTTGTTTCTCTCTCATTGAGATTTTAATGTTCTGCTTTCTGAGTATGTCCCAAGACAGGAGCATAGTTGCCTTAGACAAGGCCTTGGGGAAGTGACAGATTGTGGGTGCAGCCCACACAGCAGAGATGTACTGGGTCAGAGGAAGGATGCAGGCCTGTAGGGAGGAGAAAGTGCTGGCTGCGTTTCACTGTGAACAGGGAAGAATGTCTTTTTTAAAGATTTTATTTTATTTATTTTTAGACAGAGAGGAAGTGGGGGAGAAAGAGGGAAAGAAACATCAATGTGTGGTTGCACTTGTGCGCCCCCTACTGGGGAATCTGGCCCATAACCCAGGCATGTGCCCTGACTGGGAATCGAACCCATGATCCTTTGGTTCACAGCCTGAGCTCAATTCATTGAGCTACACCAGTCAGGGTGGGAAGAATATCTTGGTGACTGAGTTTTTATTTTGTTGTTGAAAGGAGTGACTTTGGGGCAAATAGTTAAAGTATGAGGGGAGGTAATATGAGGAAAAATCAACAGGCACTTAAAAAATTAATTAAAAATAAAAGATAAGTGTTGGGATATAAATTCTGCCAAACAAGTAATTTCAAGAGGAACCTTAGAGTATGAGTCTGGGAAAGTCAGCATTATCAGTTTGGGAAACCAAATTGATTTTTAGACAAAAGAGAAAGTTTTGCATATAAGTGGTAGTGGGAAAGTTGCTCTATAAGTGGAATTGTTTAGTGACATGTAACTTAGCCTTCATGTGTTGGTGTGCTTTTCAGTTTTCTTCTTGTAATTGATTTTTAGTTTCACTCCATTGTGGTCAGAAAAGATGCCTGATATAATTTTAATCTTCTTAATTTATTTAGACTTGTTTTGTGATCTAACATGTGGCCTATACTGGAAAACATGGTTCCCTGTGCACTTTAAAAGAATGCGTATTCTGCTGCTTTGGGGGGAAATGCTCTGTAAATATCAGTTAAATTCATCTGATCTAGTTTGTCATTTAAGTACACTATTTTCTTGTTGATTTTCTGTCTGAAAGATCTATCCATTGATGTCAATAGGGTTTAAAGGTCCCTACCATGAGTGTATTACTGTCAGTCTCTTCTCTTTGTGTCCATTAAGATTTTATATATATATAAATCTTGTATATATTCGATATACATATATATATAGGTGCTCCTGTGTTGGTGCATAAATGTTCACAAGGGTTGTATCCTCCTGTTGGATTGGTCTCCTCATCATTATATAACATTGTTCTTTGTCTCTTATTATAGCCTTTGCTTTAGAGCCTATTTTGTCTGATATTAGTATTGCTACCCCAGCATTTGTTTTTTTCCATTTGTATGAAATACCTTTTTTCATCCCTTTACAAAATATTTAGTCTGTGTATATCTTTCAACCTGAAGTGGTTCTCTTGTAGACAGAATATATATGGGTCTTATTTTCTTATCCATTCAGCTATCCTATGTCTTTAGATGAGAATATTCAATTATTTTTTACATTTAGAATGATTATTGACAGGCACGCATTTACTGCCATTTTACTATACATATTTATGTTCCTCCTTGTTCCTTGTTTTCCTTAAGTTTCTTTAATATTTCTTGTAATACTGGTTTGGTGGTGACAAACTTAGCTTTTCCTTGTCTGGGAAACTCTCTTTTTCTTCCATTTTAAATGGTAGCCTTGCTGAGTAGTATAGTCTTGGTTGTAGGTCCTTACTTTCTATTACTGTGAATATTTCATGCCAATATCTTCTAGCCTGAAATGTTTCTGTTGAGAAATCTGCTGACGGCTTATGGGAACTCCCTTATACATACCTGTCTTTCTGTTGCTGCTTTTAAGATTCTCTCTTTGTCTTTAACCTTTGGCGTTTTAATTATGGTATGTCTTGGAATAGGACTCTTTGGGTTCATCTTGTTTGGGACTCTCTGTGCTTCCTGGATTTTGGTGTCTTTTCTTTTCCCACCAGGTTAGGGGAATTTTCAGTCATCATTTTTCAAATAGGTTTTCAATTCCTTGTTCTCTCTCTTCTCTTTCCAGTACCCCTGTGACACATATGTTATTATGTTTGCTATTTCTTAGATGTTCCTTAAGCTATTCTCATTTATTTTTATTTTTTATTGTTCCTTTTTGCTGTTCTGATTGTATATTTTCCACTACCTTATCTTCCAAATTGCTGCTTCAGTCCTTTGCTTGGTCTTACTCCTATTTATTCCTTCTAGTGTATTCTTCATTTCTGACTGATTCCTTTTTATGGTTACTATGTCTTTTTTATGCTTACTGTGCTTAGTTTAATTTCTCACTGAGTTCATCCAGTCTTCTTAGTTTGTTGAGCATTTTCATAACCATTGTTTTGAACTCTGAATATGGTTGGTAAATTGCCTGTCTCCATTTAATTTAGTTCTTTCTCTGGAACTCTCTCCTGTTCTTTCATTTGGGGTATGTTTCTTTGTCCCCTCATTTTGGCTGCCTCTTTGTATTTGTTTCTGTGTATTAGGTAGATCTGCTATGTCTCCCTGTCTTTGGTGGCCTTAGGTAGTAGGTGTCCTGTGGGGCTCAGGGGCACTGTCTCCATGATCACCTGAGCTAGGTGCTTCTGGAATATCCCTTCTGTGCATTATTGTGAGCCCTCCTGTTGTAGTTACGTCTTGATTGCTGTTTGCCTATTGTGAGTGGAGTTGACCTTCAAGCTGGCTGATGAGAGGACTGATCTTGACTACAGTGTATGAGCTGCTTTTGGGGGGTTGATCCCATAAAGTGGAATTTGTCAGAGCAATTTCTGGTGTCCGCCAAGATCTCCCTTTGGCTGTGCTGCTTATGGAGCTAACTGTGTTGTGCTCTGATGTGGTATGGAGCCCGCCACTGGATGTGTTGCTTTTGGGGCTTCTTGGGAAAGACTCTGGAGCACATCAATGTCAGACGGTGCCTTTGACTGGCCCTGGGCTACCTATTAAGAGCTACAAAGTGATCCATAGTTGATGGCTGCCTCTGCTGGGCCTTGTTACATGTGGGAGGGCCAAGTTGTGTACTGAGGCTGACTTCCACCAATACCAAGCCTGACACAGGTCAACAAAAGGCTGAAAGGATCCTTGAGGTCTGCCTCTGCCTGCCAGCGGCCTGTTAGTCTCATTCAGTGCAAGAGACTCTAGCAGTACCTGAGTGGCCTGAGGTAGTTTCACAGTGAGTTGCCAGGAAGGAGCAAGTGGTGTTCACTAGGTTGATACAGATTCAAACTTGGTGGCAGTGCTGGGTCTGAGGCCAATCAGCAGAACTCTCAGTGTACATCTAGGCCAGTCACCACCTGCCTGGGTCTGTGGACATCAGTGGTAGGTCAGGGTCTCAGGGAGTCATCAGGGTGAGGCCAGTAGAGTTCATGAGGCTAAAACAGATTAAGATTTCACTGTGTGGAGGGAGAGCTATGCATAGGAATGGTGGTCATGGTTGGGTACACAGTGAAAAAATGGTCTTTGTTCCAATGCCACACACCTGTCTGTTCCAGTTTATCCCTGACACCCGGTGAGCCTGCCCAGATCTCCTTGGGAGCCTCCCCTGCACGTGGCTGTGGGGCCTACCCTTTTCGTGTGTCTGCCTTTCTTACCAGTCTTGATGTCGCTTCTTCTGTAAATCTTTCCTTATAAGATATCTGCTCAGCTACTCTTCAATTGGTTATTCATGTTGATTGTTCTATAATTTGGTTGTAATTTCAGTTTGGTTCTGGGAAGGGATAAGTGTAACTTCCACCTACTTTCCCTCTTTCTTGGAGCTGCCTGGAATTCTTTTTACTGGTGTTCCAGATGCTTCCTACAGAGATCACATGTGTGAGTTAATCAGCTGTGTTCATATAGACGGTGGTGGTCATTCTCATATTTCAGAAAGGACTGCTGCTGAACTCACAGAAGATATCTTGAAACAAATGGATCATTGTTTCATAAATCTCTTTGTGGTCAGGGCTGCCAGAGTGCTGCATACATGGCTTGTTCACAGAGGAGTCCATACAAAAATCAGAGAGTAATCTCAAGTGTTACTTTTGCCTCCTGAAAACCATTCTTTGAACCTTGTGGAATTTGCTCTTTTGGAAACATTTGTTCATGTGTGACATTTCCCAAATCTTTGGAAAAATGTTATTCATTCTATTTAATCGCATTTCATCATTTGAAAAAAGTGCAGAAATTTTTTTCTGCACAAAATGGAATGCTCATCATAAAGCTGGGGCAGAATAAAGCTAAATTTTGAGAAGGTAATCTCAACTTGGAATTGTGTGTCCAAAGAAAATGCAGATATGTGAATTGGCTCAGGTTTTGTCCTCAGTGCAGTTTTTCTCTTCTGAATTACATTTTTTTTCCTTGTGTGGAATTTCAGATGAGGTAATTAGATACAAACGTATTTGTAAATAGCTGGAATCTGCCTTAAAAATGTACTGTGCAGTGAAATACCAAGCTTTAAAACTCTTTGAAGATAAGTGCACAGAAATTTTCGTGAAGTCTATTTACTGTGCAACAACAAAATGTAAGGAAATGGACATTTATGAAGAAAAAAAGAATCAAATTTTGAAGTAGAGTGCCAGGAGAAACAATAAAAAATGATGTCACATTGCCCAGAGAAAGCAAAACAGCAATGTTCAGTACCCCAGTCACCCTTACCAAGAACTGCACACCTGTTGTGGTGCAGTGGATCAAACGATGTCTTGTTCACTACCTTTCAGCTTTTTTTCCCCTGACTTTTCAGAAGGAATAATTAATTAGAAAATTTTGAGCCCTAGAAGCATTTGTAAGCAGTGTGAATGGATTTCAAAGAAACAGAGGCATGGATAATACTTCATTTTGGGGAATTTATTGTGAAATGGGATTTTTATGAATCTCTGACAAACTTATCTTTGTGTCTAATATTTATATATTTTGGCTTCATTTTAGAGAACATTTCTAAATTAAATTAATAAAAAGGTGTTTTCCATTGACTATTGACTATACAAGGATAAGTCGACAAATCTGGCCATCTTCTGTACAGAACATATACATGCAAAAATAAATTTTGACCAAGTTCTTGACTTTTTTAGATGTTAAGGCTCAATATAGCACTTATTATTATTCATTACTATAACAAACCAATATGTAGACATGCTACTTTCTTTTTTCAGAAATACAGGAATCAATTACTTTTTTTGTATACTATAATATTTATTTTACTTAAAAATGGTGTGATTATTTATATAGAGTTAAACATAAGAAAGCCTTGAGTGTCTGGATCTTTTTTCTGGCCATATTATTATTCACATCGTTTCACTATTAATACTGAAATTTACTTTTGTCATATAGAAGAGGGCATGTTAAAACGTGATCCTACCTAGCGTCAGATACACTAAATATACATCTGGTGATGAAGATACAGGGTAACGATGCTGATGTAAACTCTAAGCTGTTCACTCTGTTTTTGCTGTCTGCGAACCTCTAGGGCTAACGGCGAGCCTCTCTTGCATCATCCTTCCTGTACAGGCCTGTTTGAGGGAGCTCTTTGTAGGGCACTTCTGCCTGTTCAGGCGCTTTCAGAGTAGACACATGTGGTGTTTGGTTGTCTCTAAAACTGCATGATAGTAGATGTGAAATGATTTTAGAATGGGTGTTTTCCAAATCCATAAAGATTATTTGAAAAGTATTTTGGGTAACATTTGCCAGTGTTTAGAAATAGGTGTTCTTGTTTTAAGAAAAAAACATATTCTTGGGTACCTGGATAACACACCATTTTGCAAGTATACAACTTTTAAGTCCACATTGTTGACTGTCTGGAGTCCATGCAGAGTTTCAGCCGCACACTTCAACCACATGCTGGCAGTTCCTAAAGAAAACTACTTAAAAAAGGCACAACCCAGATGTTCCCTCATTTGACTGGCTCCACCTAAGTTTAGATGTGCAGAAGTGCTTGGATATACCCAGAGTAAGCCACAAGCAACATGTTACTTTATCGGTTTTCTAAAGTAATGTGGCAGGACCATGACAATAAGGGAAGAAAATATGGAGGAATGAAGTCCTAATTACTATACTTTCATGTTTTTGGTTTTTTTTTTGATAGTAGGGGAAACCTTTTGCATATACATTACAAGCAAAGAAAAGGCAAATAAACAATTTTGTACAGGAAATTTAACACATATCCTGTTCTTTTTAAGTCAATCTATTCTAAAAATAAAATCGTGAATTAAAAAAAACCCTCATCTATTGAGTTGCTAATAGAATTCTCAAAGAATGAACAGTAATGAACTGCTTCAACATTGGTAATAATCTGTGAAATGTAACATATTTGGAGAACACACGGTTACATCAACATTTTGTAGTAGTTCCTAACACTTCTACATGTACCTGATTTAGTACAAATTGAAATATGTGTTTTCTACATGTACCTGATTTAGTACAAATTGAAATATGTGTTTTCTACAGTAATGCATTCAGATTTCACAGTTCTGTAGAAACTGTGAACTATAGAAAAATTTGAAAATTAAAAAATTTAAAATTCAAATTGCTTAACTTACATATTTAGTTTCTTCAATACATTTTTATTCCCTTTCGGACAATAATTTACTTTGTTAGACTGTTTAAAATATTTTTGTTCTTGTAAGAAGACAGTATATTCAGTCTGGATGTAAATATGCATTACTTGTGGGTCTTTTCAAAAGTCCTCTTTGAGAGCTCCTTATTTTCTCTGCAGTAAAATACGTGCTGTAGGGGAAGGCTTTCATGTTATCCATCCAGACTGCCCGGGGACATGAAGAATTACTGACACTAATCATAGGCCAATAGACTTTAACCTGTCAAAGAATGCCCAGAGGGAAAGGCTGCTGTTAGTCCCTGCCTCTCCTTTGAGGTGCTGTCAGGTGGTTAGGGTTCACTTTATCTGGGATATAAAATTGTTATTGTAGGAGTTGGGAGGTAGGACTAGCTGTCTTTTCATGACAATTTTTGCAGAGAAAAGAAAAAAAAACATGTTGAAAGATGTGTTTTATTGTTAGTACTATGGATAGCATTAATCAAGAATTAATGAGCTCTATTTTCTAGATTTACGATTCTCAAAATTTTTTGGACTCAGACAACTTTACATTTGTGAAAATTATTGAGAATCCCAAAGTGCATTTGTTTATGTATGTAAATATTAAAACTGAGAATTAAATATTTACTCATTTTAAATCACAGTAATAACCCTATGACATGTTACTATATGAGTTATTTTATGTAAATAAATATATTTACAAAAGTTTAGTGACAATAATGACATTGTTTTTACATGTTTGTAAATCTCTTTAATGCCCTGCTGAATAGAAGACATCTGGATTCTCATCTGCTTCCGCATTCAACTTGCAGTATGTTGTTTTCATTGAAACATACAAAGAAAATCTGACTTGACACAGATATGTAGTTGGAAAAGAGTATTTTAGTGGCCTTTTCTCTACTTAACAAGCAAACTTGTTAAGTTTGCTCTAGAAACTTAACAAGTGGTAGTTTTTTAAATATTAGTTGCAAAGTGGAATCTGAAGCCATTTCAATGAACCCTTCTGTTCTATTTGTATATCTTGCGCCCTTAAGAGATTTTTTTTAAAAAAATTATTTATTTATTTTCAGAGAGAGGGGAAGTGAGGGAGAAAGAGAGGGAAAGAAACATCCATGTGCCAGAGAAACATCAATTGGTTGCCTCTTGCATGCCCCCACCTGGGGACTGGGTCTGCAACTCAGGCATGTGCCCTGACTGGGAATCAAACTGGTGACCTTTCAGTTTGCAGGCCAGTTCTCAAGCCACTGAGCCACACCAGCCAGAGCCCTTAAGGGATCTTTTCCCTTGAGGAAAATCTTAAGGGAAAAGATTACCTTAAGGATAATCATCTTAGGATAATTACAATATCACCCATGTGTGATATTGTAATATAATGCATTGGTTATTTGAAAAATGTTGATGTACTGAGAGTTCCAATGGCTGAAACATTTCATAATATGATGTCACATTCAGAAGATTCTCTGATATATGAGTTTTGGGTTTTTCCCCAGCATTTTTAGATGTGGACAATGTGGCTATAGGTTGAAAATGTTAGTCTCATAATCCTAACTTAAGATAATAGTTCATCCTTAAATTAGGAAAAACTATATTATATATCATCTTTTAGAATAAGGTACAGTTTATTAAACTCTATAATGAGTTTTAATTAACATTCAAATTTGTTTTTATTTGAAAACTTAATATTATTGTGAAATGAGTTAAAAGGGTCCAATCATTTTGTGTTTCTGTGTAGGTTGCAAGGAAAAGTTTGGGATTCAAAATAAGAATCTATTGAACAATGATGAAGTTACAGATATTATAGCAGGAGTGACCAGAGATAGCTAGTCAGAGCACAGGAGAGGTCCTGAGTTATCTCTGAAAACAAACCTCTTCATATGCTAACCTTCTGCTGTGGAACTAGAGCACACCAGAATATACAAGCACACATTCTATCAGTTGTCAGAGCAATGATGCCATCACACATCGTGTAGCTTCTGGAAAATTCCACTGCACAATCAAGAGAGGGAGAGGGAAAAGGGCAAAGTTTTAGCATTATTATGAAAATAGTTTTAGAAATAGGGACTTCCAGCCAAGATGGAGGCATAGGTGGACGCACCATACCTCCATGCACAACCAAGATTGGAACAACAATTTAGAGGCAGAATAACACCCAGAACTGACAGAAAATTTACCTGAATGGAAGTTGGACAGCCAAGAAGTTGAAGTAGATCTGTTTATCCAGACCGGTAGGAGGGGCGGAGATGAGCAGCCAGGCATGGGTTGTGGCGTGGAGAGCACACCAGAGACTTGGGTGCATAAGGCATCTGGGGGCACGTAACGCATCTGGGGTGCGCAAGATTGCAGTGGGTGGACCCTGAGTAAGCAAGCGGCACCTGGCAGATCCAGTGAGGCAGCGATTGTGGATCAGGGCAGAGCGCACAACCCAGGATCCCAGGGAAGGGACCGAGGTCCCACGGAGAACAGAGCAACCGTCATTGTTCCCTCTCGACCCTGCCCCCACATACAATGTCACAACCTAGAAACTGGGGTGCCTAGCCCTGGTGAACACCTAGTGCTCTGCCCCTCACCGTAACAGGAGCGACCAGACCAAACAAAAAACAAAAAACAAAAACAAAAACAAGAGAGAGATGGCTCAAACAGAAGAACAAATCAATGCCCCAGAACTCATCCTTTTAAGCAACTGAGAGATAGCCAACCTATTTGATGCATAGTTCAAAACACTGGTGATCAGGAAGCTCACAGAATTGGTTGATTTTGGTTGCAAGTTAGATGAACAAATGCAGGTTACAATAAAAGAAATGAAGGAAAATGCACAGGGAACTAATAGTGATGGGAAGGAAACTGGGACTCAAAATAAATAGAGTGGACCAGAAGGAAGAAAGAAACAACCAAACAGGAAAGAATGAAGAAATAAGAATTCAAAAAAACAAGGAGAGGCTTAGGAACCTCCAGGACATCTCTATACATTCCAACATCTGAATTATAGGGGTACCAGAAGGGGAAAAGGTAGAGCAACAGATTGAACACATATTTGAACAAATAATAAAGGAGAACTTCCCTATTCTGGCAAAGGAAATAGACTTCCAGGAAGTCCAGGAGGCTCAGAGAGTCCCAAAGAAGTTGGACCCAAGAAGAAACACACCAGGCACATCATAATTACATTAGCCAAGGTAAAAATGCAGGAGAGAATCCTAGAAGCAGCAAGAAATAAGGGGACAGTAACCTACAAAGGAGTTCCCATCAGACTGTCAGCTGATTTCTCAAAAGAGACCTTACAGGCAAGAAGGGACTGGAAAGAAGTATTCCAGGTCATGAAAGACAAGGACTTCCATCCCAGATTGCTCTATCAAGCAAAGCTTTCATTTAGAATGGAAGGGCAGATAAAGTGCTTCTCAGATAAGGTCAAGTTAAAGGAGTTCATCATCACCAAGCCCTTATTTTATGAAATGTTAAAGGGACTTATCTCAGAAAAGAAGATAAAAAAAAAAAAAACATGTATGGTGAAATGACAGCAAACTCCCAATTATTAACAACCATACCTAAAGCAAAACCAAAAGAAACTAAGCAAACAACTAGAACAGGAACAGAACCACAGAAATGGAGATCACATAGAGGGTTAGCAACAGGGGAGTGGGAGGAGGAGAGAGGCGGAAAAGGTGCAGGGAATAAGTAGCATAGATTGTAGGTTGAAAATAGACAGGGAGAGGGCAAGATAGTATGGGAAATGTAGAAGCTAAAGAACGTATAAATATGACACATGGACATGAACTAAAGGGGGGGAATGTGGGTGGGAGAGGCTGTACAGGGTGGAGGGGAGTGAAGGGGGGAAATGGGACAACTGTAATAGCATAATCAATAAAATATATTAAAAAAATAGTTTTAAATTCAAGGACCCCCTGAAAGGTAGTCCTCTGGCCACACTTACAAAGTTGCTGTTCTAGATGTTTGAATCCACATTTAAGGTGTTTTAAAAGTTACCACTGAAAGTCACTATACAGTTTTACATTTTGCAACCCCAAAACAAGTATGGTAGTTCCGTGTTTTGATCCTCCTAATGTAGGCCTTATTCTGTGTCTTCTCTTAAAATTAATTCTGGTATGTTTTGTCATGCCATATTAATGAGGGCAAGGGTAAGAAAATGGAAGAATGTCCTCCTCAAACTATTCCAAAAAACTCAAGAGGAGGGAAGGCTTCTGAGCTCTTTTTTATGAGGCCAGAATTATTCTAATTCCAAAAACCAGATCAAAACACTACAAAAAGAGGAGATTATAGGCCATTATCCCTGATGCACATACACACTTAAACCCTCAAAAAATATTAGCATATTTGACCCAGCAATACATTAAAAAGATCATACACCATGATCAAGTGGGATTTATTCTGGGGATGTAAGGTTGGTAGCAAGATTGGCACAATATTTGCCAAAGAACATATATGCATATATGCAAAGCCCATGGGCACAGACAGCAATTCGGTGAAGGCCAGAGGCGGGGGCAGGGCTTGGTGGAGGGGGGAATGAAGGGAAATGGGGGGCATCTGTAATACCATCAACAACAAAAAATAAAATAAAATAAGTACATCTAGGAGAAATATTCATCTTTTAGCTAACTGGGCAGTGTTCAACAATGAAGTTTATCTTAAAAAAAATAAGAAAACTTAGCCTTGTGGAAGACTAACACACAAGAAATATCTATGTAACCATAGCTTTTGAAAGAAAATTGAATAATTGTGATAAACCTAAGGGTTTTTGGTTTTGTTTTGTTTTTAGCAAAGAGATAGAATTTTGGTTTTGCCTTAGACAAAAAAAAAACTTTATGTCTTACATCATCTGTGGTTGTGCCCTCCTCTCTTCTTTAAACTCTTGAGCAACTTTGAATGTAATCTGTACAACATAAATAGTTCAGCTGATTAAAAAAGAAAATGGAAGAATGGTGGGCACTTTTGTTACATGTAATAAGTTGATTAATTCATTTTTTTAATTAGAGAAGAAATGCATAATTATGGTTCAAGGCTAATCTTTATTGATGTAGAACCACATTCTGAATTGTTTGGTCCAGTTTATGACTGGAAAGGATGAAGTTTTGGGTAAGAACATCAGTCTTTTCTATCGGGGGTCTTGCTGCTTGTGCTTAACCATGGGAAACCAAGCTAGACTTTCACAGGGATGAAGGTCTTAGCTTTCTCTCATGTAGCAATGATGATATTGGAGTGTGTGCTCCTGTCCCATCTTCTAATTGGAACATTGCTTACATCTCCAGTAGCATGCCAAAGCACTCTGAAACGGTGAGTTTAATGTGATAATTAGTTAGGATTAAATTGCCTATTAAACAAAGTGATTTACAGCAATGTGCTATTAAGATTGGAAAGTTGTTAAATTATGAAATACCTTGTGCTTTATTTCCTTGATTCCAAAGTGTGTATTTTGGCATATTTTAATGACACTGAAATGAGAATGTTTTTCAGTCAAAGATGTGTCTGTCAACTTAACTTGTGACATTCCCCTGAGGCCAATTTTGTGAAATAGTATCAGTTTTTGTTTTAATTTTGAAAGGTTATCTTCAAATGTAGTTCTTTTATTATAATTAGAAATGCCTATTTTGTGAGGAAGACTACAATACATTTAAATTTTTGATAGCTTCTATTTTTAATGAGAAAGAACAAAATTTGGCAATAATTTATATATATATTTTCTGAAATGTGCATTTCCACACTAAGTTCTTCATGGCAAATAGGAAATTAACATTAAATTCTGCTCATGTAAATTGTTCAAAAGTATGCTCTCTTTTTTAAAAAAAGTGTCTTTTGCTTATGTTTTCAATTTGATTTTATGTATTTAATGTTGTTCATAATAGGTTTATTTTAGGACAGTGGAACTGATACAAGAGCCCATAGAAGGATCTCCTGGTCTGAGTTTCTACTTCAAAATTAACGGAGTTCCCATATTTCTGAAAGGATCAAACTGGATCCCAGCAGATTCATTCCAGGATCGAGTAACCTCTGACTTGTAAGTTACCATCTTTCTTTTCTTTTATTAGTAGTCCCACAAAGCTCAAGAGTTACCTGTTCCTACTTTCTTTAGTTACAGTGGAAGGAACTGAGGGGTAATATAGAATTCTGGGATGATAGGAACTTTAGAATAGAAAGGATTTTTAAATGATGTATTCCATTCTCATCAGGTATAGATAGTCTTCCAGCTAAACTATTTGAGACTGCTGAATCTATTCAACTTTTATTTATTTATTTTTAATTCTTAAAATCACTTTTTCATTTTTTACATTATATTTTATTGATTATGCTGTTACAGTTGTCCCAATTTTTCTCTTTGCCCTTCTCCACCCAGGACCCCCAACCCCTCAAGCAATCTGCACAGCATTGTTCATGTCCATGGGTCATGTGCATAGGTTCTTTGGCTACTCCATTTCCTATACTGTACTTTACATTCCATGGCTACTCTGTAATTATTTATTTGTACTTCTTAATCCCCTCACCTCTTCATCCATTCCCCTACATCCCCCTGCCATCTGGCAACCATCAAAACACTCTCCTTATCCATGATTCTGTCTCTATTCTTCTTGTTTGCTTAGTTTGTATTTTAGATTCAATAGCCGATTGATATGTATTTATTGGCATTTTATTGTTCATAGTTTTGATTTTCTTCTTTTTCTTAAATAAGTTCCTTTAACATTTCATATAATAATGGTTTGGTGATGATGAACTCCTTTAGATATTTCTTGTCTGGGAAGCTCTTTATCTGCCCTTTGATTCTAAATGATATCTTTACTGGGTAGAGCAATATTGACTGTAGGTCCCTACTTTTCACGACTTTGAATATTTCTCGCCAGCCCCTTCTAGCCTGCAAAGTTTCTTTTGAGAAATCAGCTTACAGTCTTATGGGAACTTCCCTGTAGGTAACTACCTTCTTTTCTCTTGCTGCTTTTTAGATTTTCTCTTTATCTTTAACCTCTCCAGCATTTTAATTATGATGTGTCTTGGAGTGGGTCTCTTTGCATCCATCTTGTTTGGGACTCTTTGTGCTTTCTTGACTTGTATGTTTAGTTCCTTCCCCAAATTAGGGAAGTTTTCTTTCATTATTTTTTTTCAAATAGATTTCCAGTTTCTTGCTCTTTCTCTTTTTCTTCTGACACACCTATGATGCAAATGTTGGAATGCTTGAAGTTGTTCCAGAGGCTGCTTATACTATCCTCTTTTTTTTGGATTCTTGTTTCTTCTTATTGCTCTGATTGGTTGTTTTTTGGTTCCATATGTTCCAAATCATAGATTTGGTTCTCAGCCTCATCCACTCTATTGTTGTTTCTCTATAAATTGTTCTTTATGTTAATTAGTATGCCCTTTGCTTCTGACTGGATCTCTTTTATGCTGCTGAGATCCTCATTAAGTTCTTTGAGCATCCTTATAACCACTATTTTGAATTCTGCATCTAATAGATTTTATCTCCATTTGGTTTAGTTCTATTTCTAGAGTTTTGTTCTGTTCTTTCATTTGGGTCATGTTTCTTTGTCTCTTCATTTTGGCAGCCTCCCTGTGTTTGTTTCTATGTGTTAGGTAGAGCTGCTATGGCTCCCTGTCTTGGGAGTGTGGCATAACATAGTAGGTGACCTATAGGGTCCAGTGGCACAGCCTCCCCTATCACCCAAGCTGAGTTCTTGAGGTGTACCCTTCATGTGGGATGAATATACTCTCCTCTTGTATTTGAGCCTTAATTGCTGTAGGTAGGTCAATGGGCGGGAGTTACCCAGGTCAGTCAGCTGCAAGGACTGGCTGTGACCACTGACCACCAACCTGTGCCTTCTGTGGAGGATCAGCTGTGCAGGGACAGGGTGGTAGTGCTCCACCTGGTCTGTAGCTGTCCACTGGGTGTGCTGGCTCTGGGGTTTCCTGGGTGGTGCAGGCCAAGGTCAGCACCAACCTGTGTTTTGCCTGGGGCCACCCTGCCTGAGCTGTAAATCAATCTGAGATGGCTGTTACTTGTGCTGAGCTTGGAAATTCTCAGGCAAAGCCAAGCTGTGAATCTAGGCTGGCTGCTGCTAGTGCTAGACATGGGGCTCACTGAGGCCTGCTGTTCCTTGTTTGATAGGATTTAGGAAATTGTTTAGCTAGAGTCAAAACCAGCCATTCATATGGAAAAGCAGCTTGAGGGACTTCCGGCAAGATGGAGGAATAGGTGGACGCACCGTACTTTCTCGCACAACCAAGAACAGAACTACAATAATTTACAACAATGATTTGCAGTCATAATATCAGAACTGTCAGAGGATTTATCTAAATGGAAGTTGGACAGCCAAGAAGTTGAAGTAGACCCATACATCCAGACTGGTAGGGGACAATGAGCTGAGCAAGCGGGCGTGGGGCTGGCGCGGGTCGCAGGCGCATGTAGGTCGGGGGAAATTTGGCACAAAATCGGAGCGACAGCAATCCGGGACGCAAGAGCGCAGCGCTGTAGTGGTGATCCCTGAGTACGCAGCAGCGGCTGGAGGAATCAGTGGGGCAGCGATTGTGGACCAGGGCAGAGCTCACGGCCCAGAAGCCCAGGGAAGTGTCTGACTCCAGGAGAACGGAAGGGTCGCCATTGATCCCTCCTGTCCCCGCTCCCGCCCCTGCCCCCACATATAACGTCACAAGCTAGCGACTGGGGCGCCCAGCCCTGGTGAACACCTAAGGCTCCGCCCCCCCACCGTAACAAGAGTGACCACACCAGAGAAAAAATAAATAAATAAGTAAAATAATAGGAGAGACAGGGAAAGACATAAGATATGTTTCCAGCAGAACAGATCAGTCCCCCAGGACTCATCCTTTTGAGTGACCAAGAAATAGCCAATCTATCAGATGCACAGTTCAAAACACTGGTGATCAGGAAGCTCACGGAACTGGTTGATTTTTGGATCCAAATTACATGAAAAAATTCAGATTACCATAAAAGGGATGCAGGAAGACACACGGAGGAGAGCCAATTGTGAAAGGAAGGAATCTGAGTTTCAAAACAACACAGTGGACCAGAAGGAAGATAGAATCAACCAAGCAGGAGAGCATGATGAAATAAGAATTCAAAAAATCGAAGAAAAGCTTAAGACCATCGAGGACACCTTTAAACGTTCCAACATCCGAATTATAGGGGTACCAGAAGGGGAGGACCAACAAGTGGAAAAGTTATTTGAACAAATAATAAAGGAGAACTTCCCCAAACTGGCAAAGGGAACAGTCTTCCAAGAAATCCAAGGAGCGCAGAGAGCCCCAAAGAAGTTGGACCCAAGAAGAAACACACCAAGGCACATCATCATTACATTAGCCAAGGTAAAAACGAAGGAGAGAATCCTAGAAGCAGCAAGAGATAAGGGGACAGTCACCTACAAAGGAGTTCCCATCAGACTGTCAGCTGATTTCTCCAAAGAGACCTTACAGGCAAGAAGGGGCTGGAAAGAAATATTCCAAGTCATGAAAGACAAGGACCTATATCCCAGATTGCTCTATCCAGCAAAGCTCTCATTTAGAATGGAAGAGCAGATAAAGTGCTTCTCAGATAAGTTCAAGTTAAAGGAGTTCATCATCACCAAGCCCTTACTTTATGAAATGCTAAAGGGACTTATCTAAGAAAAGAAGATAAAGAAAAGACATGTATAGTAAAAGGGCAGCAAACTCACAATTATTAACAACCACACCTAAAGCAAAACCAAAAGAAACTAAGTAAACAACTAAAATAGGAACAGAACCACAGAAATAGAGGGCACAAGGGGGGGCTAGCAGTAGGGGTGGGAGGAGGAGAGAGGGGGAAAAGGTATAGAGAATAAGTAGCATAGAATGTAGGTTGAAAATAGGTAGGGGGAGGGCAAGAATAGTACGGGAAATGTAGAAGCTAAAGAACTCATAAGTATGACACATGGACATGGACTAAAAGTGGGGAATGTGGGTGGGAGAGGGGGCACAGGGTGGAGGGGAGTGAAGGGGGAAGTGGGACAACTGTAATAGCATAATCAATAAAATATATTAAAAAAAAAAAGAAAAGAAAAGCAGCTTGGGTGGGCCTGTAAGTTGGGTGGGACAGAGTCTCAGATATGGCACTTAGCCTTCTGGCTCTATGGCTCTGTGTGGGGAGGATTCAGAAAAGGGACAACAACCTCTGCCTAATTTTCTCTCTGGGAGAAAGCTGTCCCTAGCTCCTGCATGAATGCCAGACACTTCAGTGTCTCCCTGCATGCCACTGTTGCCTTTCAAGCTGCTACCTTGGTGCTGGAGCTTAGAGGGAGTGAGTTGGAGTAAGTCCGTGTATGGGTTCTTTAAGAGGAACTGGTTGGGACTCTAGAAGTTTCTTCCACCGACTCAATTCTTGCTGGTTTTTGCAGCCAGAGTTATATGGACTTACCTTTCTGGCACTGGAACGCTGGGCTTGGTGGCCTGGTATGTGGCTGGGACTCTTTGTTCCCGAGGTATCCCTCCCAAATTTTTATCCACCAGATGTGGATATGGGACCAGCCCACTCTGCATCTCTGCCCCTCCTACCAGTCTGGATGGATGTGGTTTCTTTAATTCTGTAGTTCTCAGGCTTATAGTTCATTTCTAACAGTTCTGAGTGATGGTTGGTCTATGTTTTGGTTGTAATTTTGACATGGTTGTGAGGAGGTGAGCCATGTTTACCTATGCCCCCCTCTTGACTGGAAGAAACTATCTAAATTTTAGAAAACTCTTATGTATTTTCTCTGGAGGAATAAGACCATGACTAATGCACATTTTGGATAGTTAGTCCCTGGGAAAAAAAAAGACGATTGCATTTGGGTTTTCCTTCCAGTTTTTCAAAGAATACCTTAAATATTTTTGTTCATGTTTTAAAAAAATGAAAACCCATGTTTACCTCTTCATGCTAATGTATTTGCATATTTCTTTATTTTTACCTTAATAAAAGCAACTAAAATAAAAAAATTTGTAGATCTAGAAAAAAAGTTAAAATAATGTTTTGAAGCTTTGAAAATAGAACAATATAAGAAAATAATGTTTTTTTAATCGGGTTTATAAACTATTATCTCTGTGATAGTAAAGATAAACCTTGCGAAATGAAAATAAACACATTTAACTTGTTTACAAATGTATAAATATGCATTATAGTATATTATTTGATGTTTTAAATTTACATGTGTTTGGTTACTAAACTCTAATTTTGCCCAAGCTTGTATTAATTTCCTTTTACCTCAAAATGTGTATATTGTTTTTGAATTTCATATTAAAATGAAATTATTCTCCAGACATAGGCATAGATAATTAGCTGTTTCTCTTTTTAAATGGCCCTCTCCTCTTCTGACTGGTTTTGGTGGCAGCTGTTCAGCACAGCTGGGCCAATTAGTAAACCTGCCCATGGGCCCCTTTTTGAGAGCACGATACTCCGTGTCCCCCGGAAGCCTGTTATTGGTCTTTTTGTTCCTTTCTGGGCACTGCTCTGGAGATGGAGGGTGCATGCTCTCAAAGTGGCTGTGAATTTGTAGACTTTCTAGAGGGTAATGTGAATAGGAATTGGACAAATATAAAAGAAGTTTCCTAGAGAAAGAACTGTTGGACTAGAGGAATTATAAAAAAGGAGGTAAGAGTAAGCTAGCTAGGTACTAATATTCAGATTTCGATTTTGGTCTTACAGTTTGAAATGGTTATATAACATTACCACATACTTTTCCAATGTTTACAACTATATTTTTCTACAGGAATAACTTTAAGACAAAGTTCAGTTTTAAAAACAGCATAATAACATTGTTGAAAATTTAGAAAGCAGGGAAAATATCATTCATAATTTTTCTGAGTTCATTTATTTTATGTACTTATGGTTAATCTGTATATAATTTTGTCTCTTAGCATTCTATCGAAACCATCATAACTTTAAAATGTGTTTTTCTAACAGAGATTTTAAATGTGTTTATCAATTACAATATCTTTTTAAATCTTTTTTAATACCCCCAAATTTTTAAAATAGTATTTGGTTTTAAAACTCCTCTGCAGGTTAGCCACCCTTTTGCAGTCTGCTGTGGATGCTAACATGAATGTGCTTCGGGTGTGGGGAGGAGGGATTTATGAGCGTGATGAATTCTATGAGCTCTGTGATGAACTCGGAATAATGGTGAGTAATTGACAGCATTTTATTCTGTAATGTGTTACTGTATGTGTTCTGAGAGGGCGATATTGCTTATTCCTTTTTTTCTCAGAGTCAGGAATGATGTCCCATTTTTTTGCAAAAGAATAAATGGCATCTTAAGAATCTAGAGCTATAGTTGATAGTGAATATCATTATTATTTTATTATTTTTAACTCATAGACATTCTCTATAGTAGTTATATGTAAGTGTATAGCTATCTGTATTTTCTTTGTAATATGAGAGTGTGCATAAAAAAGAAAATATTTAAAAATTTTAACTTTGAGACTAACAAGCCCTAGAGAGAGATAAAATAATACAATTAAATAAAGTAAAGGTGTGCTTAATGTTTTTAAGTCCTTCCAACATGTTTTGTGTTAGTGAGGGTTAAGCAAAGGAAGTTTATTTTTAGTTCTAGTATTACAGTTATAAAATACAAAACTCTCCATAAAAGAATAGTACTTATGAAAATATCAATAATGCTGATGGTCATGATGATGTGACAGGTTTCTGTAATATTCGTTGAGTGCCAGGCATTGTGCTCACTGTTCTGCCTCTATTATTTCATTTTATCTTCATGCCCATGCTATGGGGTAGTCGTTGTTGTTCTATGTACCCATTTTACAGATGAGGAAACTGACCTGGGAAGAGGTTGAATAACTCACCCATACTCAGTCCGTGGGGCTGTGGTGGAATCCCGGCTACGACTCAGGCCCACTGACTTGGGGCCGTGTTCTTGACCACGGTGTTAATGACAGCCTGCCTAGGAATGAGCTAATGTGGTTTCAGTACTAAAATGTCCATGTAGTAATTTTGGGGGCCGTGAAAACTGAATTCCTCATAAACAACTTATGTTTCTTAATAGTCTGGTCCATCTCTCAGTACCAAATTCCCAGTGAAAATTAGAGTGAATTAGGAGTGAGGTAGGACTGGGTGGAGCGGGAGCTTCATTTTGAATTTTATATCCCCCTCAACACACTTTCATTATCAAATTCTCCTTTTCTCTCTTTCCTGCCTACCTCACATTTTTCTCTTCTCAGGTTTCTCTGCAGTTCTGCGCAGTTCTGAAAAGTCGTGGGGTCCCTCAGTGCCTTTCCCAGTGTCTTGCCCATAGTAGTGCTCAAATGGCCACACTCCTCAGGCCAACGTAGTTTTGTGTGAAAGATAATCCTCATGGTCCAGAGTGAAGAATTTCTTTCTGTGTGATAAAATCTGTGGACGTGCTTTATTGCCTTTTATTTGATTTGCTAGGTATGGCAGGATTTTATGTTTGCCTGTGCCCTTTATCCAACGGATCAGGATTTCATGGATTCAGTGAGAACAGAAGTTGCTCACCAGGTATGTTGTTACCATTCCAAGAAGAAGGAAAATGCTTACATTTTAGTTTTGCTTTTTGTTAAACCTCTCATGGTTCTTTTTGTTGTTCTCTTTACTGAATCCCATGAAAAATCACAGTCAGGTAATTGACTTTCTAGGTGATTCCATTCAGTCTCACAGCTTTATCACCTTATGACTCTCAGATTTATCAGCTGTCCTGACTTCTCTGCTGAATTCCTGATGCATGTATCCCGCTGCCAACCAGTGTCTCAACTTGGAGGTTTAATAGTCATCCCAAATGTAACATGTCCAAACCAAACTTATATTACCTTCCCCGAACTCGCTTTTCCTAGTTTTTAATGATTGGCAATGACAGTCTGAATTTCATAGGCCAAAAAATTTTAAGTGATTCTTCACTTTTGATTTCTTTTGTATTCCACATATACACACTTACATTTATGTTTACAGGTCTGCAAATGCAAGGAAGTGATTATATCCTAGCTCCATCCACTGAAAAGGCCTAGAAACAATGAACAACTAGTAATACTGAGCATCCTTACATGAAATAATATTTCTAATTAAGAGAAGGGCTTCTCAGAGAAATGGCTGATTTTAGTCAGGTCTGGCACAGGAAATATACCAATAGATTATCCTGGAATATTTTGACACACAGATAGCAAGGAAGCCATAATAAATATGCCAAAAGAACTTTGATGAGAGTCTGACCAACCAAAAGTGGGACAATTTGAGGTTCGATAAAGATAAGAATGTCGGTGGATTGAAATCCATCAAGTGTGTTGTAGTACATGAGGTTTTAATTACAGTGGAGGTGTAGTTGCATGAAAAACCAAAAGAAATGCAAGGATTACTCTAACACTCAAGATAGTGGTTACTTCAAAAGGAGGAGCGGCCTGATTGGCAAGAGGGGCCCGTGAGGGCTTCTAGGGTGGTTGGTAAAGTTTTCTTTCTTGGTCTTGGTGGTGGTTACAGACTGATTGCCTTTAATAATTTACTATGCCATAATTTATTTTCTTTATCTGTGTTTTATTTTTTTTAAACGTTTAAAAAGTGCAAATGGAATCACCCCTTGCTCAAAGTCCTCCGGATAAAGTTAAAGACCCCCGGCAGAGCCTCTCCTGCCCTGCCTGCCTCTCCACCGCATCCAGCACCATCTCCCCGTGCCGTCTGCCCCAGAACACCGTCCCCATCACAGTCCCTTGGGGACCTCATCACTCATTCCCTTTTGCCCCTCTTTCCTTGAGCATGGCTTTCTCTGGGAAAAACCTTTCTAAATCTGCAAATCTAAATCAGGTCATTTGCTTTTTGTGACACAAGCCCCTTTGAATTGCTTATTCGGGTTTTGTCACCCCTACAAGGTTATAATCCACCTGAGCTTGGGCCTTGCTTCCCTCTGTATCCCCACTCCCTGGCTGGATTCTTCATCAGGTAGATGGATGGATAAATGAGTAACTTTTAAAGTGCTAATCATAGTTAGTAGGTTGCAAACATTTCAGTTTTATTTTTAATTTTCTTTCATGCGTATAATTAAAATAGGATATCTATGTGCTTTGAATTCTTTTATTTATTATTAAAGAGGAGAGCTTTTTATGCAGACTTTGTTAACATTTTAAAGTAAAGCTTACCATAAAATTCTAGGTCAGTCTGAAGGGTGTTGCAGAGTCACTGAAAGTTTTGCCTCTTCAGGATTTGTGTTTGTGTTTTTATCAGTACCACAAATGCACCAGTCACCGTGGTAGCAGCCCTCTCTCACCTGGGGGTACATAGAGGCAAATAAAGGAGATACTATTTAAGAGGCTACTTTGGAAAAACACAAATTTTCACCTTTTTTTTTAAACATTTTATTTATGTTTAGAGAGGGAAGGGAGGGAGAAAGAGAGAGAGAGAGAGAAACATCAATGTGCGGTTGCTGGGGGTCATGGCCTGCAACCCAAGCATGTGCCCTGACTGGGAATCAAACCTGTGATGCTTTGGTTTGCAGCCCGTGCTCAATCCACTGAGCTACGCCAGCCAGGGGGGTATAATGTTCACCTTTTTAAAGTGAAATGTATCTCTTTAATCCTTAATGCATTTCTATATCATGAATGTATTGCCTAGTATCTTGAATAGAGACCACAGTAGACACATCAGCTGGGACCCATCACTGTAATCATCCAGTACAGGGAAAGAGAAGCTATAAATACCACTGAGGTTATATTGCTAAGACAAGTTCCAAAAGAATTTTTCTAGACCATTGACTCACTCTGTTGTTCATTGCCTTCTTCTGTTTGGTACATCCCCCAGTGTGTCAGAGAACTGGGTCCTTTCAGCTTTATGGAGGGCCGGCCCACAGTGAGCCAAGGTCATGCTGACTTCAGTTCTTAAGACTGGCAGGGTTTTAGATAGATTCATTAATTTAGTCTTAGTTGACTTCCTTTTACATGACATTGATACTTATTTCAGGTAACACCCTCTTGATGCCCTAATTGTTTTCTTCTTTAGACTATTCCATACATTTGTGTTTAACTTCCAGAGTCTCTGGTACTCACTCGCTTTGTAAAACCCTCTCTAGTCCGTATGGTTCTTTGACATGGTGGAGGCTGTGTGGGGAACACTTTCAGCGGAAGTGTTTGTTCTGCCTCATTTGTTTCTTCACACAAGCTCCAGCTTGCTCTTGAGACAACTAACCCCTATAATGTAACGTTATATCTCCTGCATTCCGTGTTTCTTAGAACCTTGGTGTGAGTCAGATCAAGGTGAGGTTGATTTGTTTTTCTTGTCTAATAAAAGGGATCATATTTTCTTCAGTTTTTATACAGCAGGGAAGACAAGCCCTATCATATTGGTATTTATAAAATCTAGATAAAAGGAATCTCAGAGATTTCTTAAAATGTATTTCCACAGGTAAAATTACTAGCCATTTTCTAATGTTTTTTTTGGCACAAAAAAACTTATGTGAAGAAATTCAATGGTTATAATTTTATGAATATTATAATTCTGAGTTTTTTTATGTTGAGCATTTGCAAATTATTTTATGTTTTCTTAAACTTTAGATCAGGAGACTGAAATCTCATCCCTCCATCATCATCTGGAGTGGGAATAATGAAAATGAAGCAGCTCTGATGATGAACTGGTACAGCATAGACTTCCAACACCTGCACACCTATATCAAAGATTATGTGAAACTGTATGTGAAAAACATTCGAGAGGTCATCTTGGCAGTAAGTAATGGTTTCTAATGCAGTAGAATTTCAGAACCTGTTTTAAAAATGGATCAGTTTGAGTATTGGTGTAGTATATTTTTATGCCCTTTATTTTAGGGCAACCTTCAACAATATCATTTTAATGCAGAGTAATCCATTGTAGTGCTGCAGCCTGTGAAAGGATTTGTGGGTTTGGACTTCTTTAAGGATTGACATACCTGTGAAACTCACCACACATGCACCAATATTGTGCTTACAATTGCAGCTTGTCACAGACACTTCGGAGCCCATCCATGGGTTCCCAAAGGTTGTAATTCTGTCTATTAGATGATATATCGATGTGTCACTTGTTTTATTTTTAAAAATTTTTATTGTATTTTTTCCATTACCATTTAGCCCCCTTATGACTCCCTCTCCACACAATCACTACACTGTTGCCCATGTCCATGAGTCCTTTTTCCTTTTTGCTCAATCCTTCCATCCTCTAATTGCCCCCTCCACACTCCCCCCACCTTAGCTGTCAGCCTGCTTTCTGTCTGTGAGTCTGCCTCCATTTTGCTTGTTAGTTCAGTTTGTTCATTAGATTCCACACATGAGTGAAATCATGTATTTGTCTTTCTCTGACTGGCTTATTTCACTTAGCATCCATGCTGTTGCAAAGGGTAACATTTTCTTCTTTTTTATGCCCAAGTATTATTCCACTGTGTACATGTCCCATAGTTGTTTTATCCAGTCATCTACTGATGGACACTTGGGCTGCTTCCATATCTTGGTAATTGTAAATAATGCTGCTATGAACATAGAGGTGCTTATGTTCTTTTAGATTAGTGCTTTGGGTCCCTTCGGATATATTCCCAGAAGTGGGATTGCTGAGTCAAAAGGCAGATCCATTTTTAACTTTTTGAGGTATTGCCATACTGCTTTCCACAGGGGCTACACCAATCTACATTCCCATCAACAGTGCAAAAGGGCTCTCCTTTCTCCACATCTTTGCCAGCACATGTTGTTTGGTGATTTATTGATGATAGTCATTCTGAGAGATGTGAGATGATATCTCATGGTTTTAATTTGCATTTCTCTGATGATTAGTGGTGTTGAGCATCTTTTCATATGTCTGTTGGCCATCTGTATGTTCTTTTTGGAGAAGTGTCTATTCAGGTCCTTTGCCCACTTTTTAATTAGATTGTTTATTATTTTGGTGTTGAGTTTTGTAAGTTCTTTACAATTTTTGGATATTAATCCTTAATCAGATGTATTGGGGAATATGTTCTCTCATTCTAAGGGTTGTCTTTTTATTTTGTTGTTTTCCTTTGCTGTGCAAAACCTTTTAAGCTTGATATAGTCCCATTTGTTTATTTCTTCTTTTGTTTCTCTTGCCTGGGGAGATATGTCAGGTAAAATATTGCCATGAGCACTGTCTGAAATTTTACTGCCTATGTTTTCTTCTAGGATTTTTGTGCTTTTGAGTCTAATATTAAATCTTTAATCCATTTTGAGTATTCTTGTGTGTGGTGTAAGAAGGTGGTCTAGCTTCATTTTTCTGCACATATCCATCCAATTTTAAAAGCATATTAAGATAGTGAATTCTGTGAATTAATTTTCTAATGATAATCTGCTCCTAGTAAAAGCTTTATATAGTTAATATGTTTTTATTCTTTTACTCTATGCCAGACTTGATTTTCTCATATTTTAATTAGAATTAAAAATTCATAGTCACAAGTGAAATTGGCCTCTGGTAAGCACTGTAAACTCAAATGCCTAGAGGAACCAATTTTCTTTCTAAATTGAGTAAAGTAGAGTATATGATGCTCACAAAGAAAGAAGAGGGGGCTGTGGTAATAGAAGAATTGGATTTTGGGTCTCATTCCATATTTAAAATGTTACTGATACATAATTGTTGGTAAGACAGTTGGCCCATAGAACTCAGCTTGTAGCATTTTGTATGTGTGTATGTGTTTGTACTCACCTCACAGGATGAATTAGGTTTTTTAAATGTGTAGGAACAACTTATTTATTTATTTATAATTTTTTTAAGTTTCTCTATGTGGCATGGTTGATCTTGAGCCTGCAGGAAGCAAGGTGGCCCCAGACTTCTCCAAGTCTGCATTTCTTTGCCTCCAATTTGTGTGTCCAAAAATAAGTGCATAGGGACAATTTAAGTAAAATAAAGATTATCAGTTTTGTTGAGACAAGTTCACCCATAAAACAGGGCCCAATATCTTTTGGGGGGAATACATTCCTTCCCCATATATTTAATTTCTCTTATGGTTATTATCCAATTTGGGTTTACAACTTCTGGAACTATGAACGTTAGTGCTTTCTAGGAATATAGCATTTCTTCCAGAATTTAAAAGTTCCTGTGTAAGGAGACATGCTGTCATTTATAGTATGTTAGCTGGGATCATCTGTGTAGACTGAGACCGCAGGATTGTCAATGAAAGGAATGTTTGGGTGTGGAAGTCACTCCCTTTCCTGTGCATGTGTTTCTATGTACTTTGTGTATATATGCATCTATTGTGATGTCTTCAGTTACCCCTGGAAGCAAATACCCCAGCCAGAAGATTTCCATAGGCAGGGAAAATAAGGGACACAGCTGACTTAACTTTGCTACAGATATTATAGGTATATCTTTTCTTCTTCTTCCTTTTCCTCTTTTACCTCTTCCTCCTCCTCCTCTTCTTCTTCTCCTTTTCCTTTTCCTTATTTTCATAAGAGGGCACTAGAGAGTCTTTTTACTTTTTTAAAAACTTCTTTCACCCATTTTTCTCACCCCTATACCCCTCACTTCTGGCAACCACCAATCTGTTCTCTATATCTATGAGCTTGTTTTTTTTAAGATTCCACATATAAATGAGATCATATGGTATTTGTCTTTTTCTGTCTGATTTATTTTACTTAGCATAATGCTCTCAAGGTCCATCTATAGTATCACAAATGGCAAGGAATTGAAAACCTCTTTGAAGAAGTAATGATGGAAGACTTCCCAAATTTAGTGAAGGAAATAGACACAGAAGTCCAGGAAGCACTGAGAGTCCCAAGCAAGATAAACTGAAGAGGTCCACCCTGATACAGCATAATTAAATTGGCAATGATTAAAGACAAAGAGAGAACCTTAAAAACAGCAAGAAAAAAGCAGTTAGTTACCTACAAGGGAGCTCCCATAAGACTGTCAGCTGATTTCTCAACAGAAACTTTGCAGGTTATAAAGGATTGACAAGCAAGGACCTACAACCAAGATTACTCTACCCAGGAAAGCTATCATTTAGAATCAAAAGACAGATAAAGTGCTTCCCAGACAAGAAAAAGCTAAAGGAGTTTATCATCACCAGTATTAGAATAATCATTAAGGGGTCTTGTAGAAGAAGAAGGAGAAGGAGAAAGAGAAGGAGGAGAAAAAATATTAATAATGAAGTGGCAATAACTACATACCCATCAGTAATTGCTTTAAATGTAAATGGAGTAAATCTCCAATTAAAAACACAAGGTGGCTGGATGGATAAGAAAACAAGACCTATGTATATGCTGTCTATAAGAGACCCACTTCAGGTCAAAAGATACACACAGAATGAAAATAAAGGCATGGAAAAAGATATTTCAGGCAAATGAAAATGAGACAAAAGTTGGAGTAGCAATACATACATCAGAAAAAAATAGACTTAAAACAAAGGCTCTAACAGGAGATGAAGAAAGACCCAGCAATTCTAAGTATTTATACAAAGGAAACCAAAACACTAATTAAAAAAGATGATGCACTCCTATGTTTAACGCAATAGTGTTTGCAATGTCAAGATATGGAGCAACTTAAGTATCCATCAATACATGAATAGATAAAGAAGATGTGGTACATATATACAATGGAATATTACTCTACCATTAAAAGAGTAAAACCTTGCCATTTGCAACATGGGTGGACCTAGAGGATATCGTGCTAAGTGAAATAAGTCAGACAGAGGTAGACAAATACCTTATCATTTTACTTATATGTGGAATGTAAAATACAAATTAAACAAAACAGAAATACTCATCAGTACAGAGAACATTTTGATGGTTGCCAGATGGGAGATGGTTGAAGAGATGAATAAAAAAGGAAGGGATTAAGGTGCACAAATTGCCAGTTATAAGAACAGTCATGGGACCCTGGCTGGTGTGGCTCAGTGGATTGAGTGCTGGCCTGCAATCCGAAGGGTTGCCAGTTCAATTCCCAGTCAGGGCACATGCTTGGGTTTTGGGCCAGGTCCCCAACTGGGGGCGTGTGAGAGGCAGCCAATAGATGCAGTCTCTCACACATCGATGTTTCTCTCTCTCTGTTTCTCCCTCCATTCCCCTTTCTCTAATAATAAATAAATAAATAAATAAATAAATAAATTTTTAGAAAAAGAACAGTCATGGGGATATAAAATACAATGTAGGGAATGCAATCAATGATATTATAATAAGTATGTGTGGTGTCAGATGGGTTATTAGACTTACCAGGATGATCACTTTGTAAGTTATATAAATATCTAATCACTATGTGGTATACCTGAAACTAATATAATATTGTAAGTCAACTGTAATTGAAACATAAAAAAATTTGTTTAAAAGTAAAATTCTGTAAGTAAATGCTAAAGTAGAATTTGCTATATATAATATATAAATCTGTTGGTATGCAATATAAGGGGCAAAGGTAGAGGAGAGAGCTGGTTTCCAACTCTGCTTAGAGTGGTTCCCTTTGCACCACTCTTTGCTTAATGTGCATAGTGTTCTGGTATTCACTACATGCATGCACATTGTACCTTAATACAAGCTGGCCTTTTTTTTCCTTTTGTTTTCAGGGAAAGGAAGCAGCATTTTTGCTTGTTTTTGAAGTAATGCCTTCAAAAGTTTAACTTTTTAAAAACTTGAATGTTTGACATGTGATTTAATAATGTGACTGTATTTACAATTTTTATCTGTATTTAGATGTTTCAAATATTTGCTATATCCTAAAGTAATTTGAAACAGGTATATTTAAAAGAATGCTATGTGACTCTGGTAACCAAATATGCCCAGTTTATGGTGTTATTCTATTTATGTGAAGAAACTTTAGTGAGAATAGCTGGAAAACATATGTTTAAATTTTTAGGTTATCTGATATGCTAAGTCATGTGTCATAAAGAATTTTTCTATTCATAAACTGTGGTGGTTTAAGCTTTAATTAATGTTCATAGAATATTTATTTTACAGTTTTTAAACTGACAGCATTATGTTTCTCTTAGCTGGTGGATTTAGGAAATGGGTTTTCATATCTGAGGATTTGCATCTCATAGCTTCATTATTAAGTGGTTATGACTCCTAAGTCCTGGCTGGCCACTACATGCCTATGTAATCTTGGGCAAGTCACTGAATCTCCACTCTCCTGTCTATAAAACTGAGTTAACAAAAGGGAGTCACTCTTAAGAATTATTATGTGGATTAAGTGAGATAATGAATGGAAGGTGCATTACATAGATTCTGGCACACAGTAGACTTTTGATTAATGCTAGTCATCATTACCATCCTTTGCTGGCTTTACTACACAAGATAGATAGATCTTCAGATAGTTACGAACTTTAATCTCTAGTATTAGCACTACATTCTTGAACTTGAAAATATTAGCTTCTATGTGCCACTTTGTCTCCACCTTTGAATTGGAAATATGATGCCTTCCTCATAAGGGATTTATGTATTTTAAAATGATTATCTGAACAATAAAGGATGTTTGCCAATTTCTTGTTTGAAGATGGACAGGATTAAGTGCTATATAGTCATTACTGTTGTTATTTCTATCAAAGCATCAGGCAGTTAAGGAAAAGGATCATAATTGGACCTATCCACACACTAATTACAATAATTAGTTTCCTATTGTACATCATACTTTTAAAAATACAGTCATTCTCTTGCCTTATCTTATGGTGTCTTTTGGTCTGAATAAGCATTTAAGGTTATGACCTAGAAAGAAGTCATCTGTGAGATAGACTAAACATCAGACCTCAGGAGGAAATGATAAAACAGTGGAAAGAAATCATCGTTCATCACCTGGGGTGGAAATTTTTAGGGAGAGACTCTTAGTAATTTTACTGGCTGGCTCACGTTACCAGATTGTTCAAGAGTCTGGAGGAATGGAGAGGAGTTACTCAAGCTTGATTGATTAAGCCTGATTGGTCAGCCTTCTCTATTTTTCCTTCAAAGCCATTATAAAGGAATATTGTTTAAAATTGAAGAATACCACAATCTTACCATGCTTTTTAATGTTTTAAATTCAACCAACATCTGCTGAGTACCAATAACTAGTAACAAAGCCTCATTCCCAATGCTGCGAGGAAACTATTTTCCTCATGGGCTTGTAGTCTGCTCTTAGAGGAAACATGGGAAGAACGACAAGGCCGAGTGAAAGCAGCGCTATGAGAAACGGAGGTTCAGATGGTGGGAACTAAGTGGAGGAACCATTATTTTTAAATGGAAGGATGTAGGAAGACTTTTAAGTAAAAGGTGAGATTCAAACCAACCCTTAAAGGTGGAGTAGAATTCGAGGCAAAGGCTTATTCAGCAGATATTTTAGGTCTTAAAAACAAGGTGCATAAAGGTAAAAGTTGTGAAAGTGTGTGGGGAGCAGCACGCAGTGCACAGTGTTTGAAGCAAAGAACTCCTGGTTTAGTGTTGGAAAGTCAAATATGGAAAAGGCAGCTTGAAAACAAATCTTCAAAAAACTTTGAATGTTATGGGGTTAGGCTTTATTCAGTAGATAGTAGGAAGCTAGTGGACATTCTGGAGGAGAGGAGGAACTTTATCTGATCCATTCTGAAAGGTATCTTTTCTAGCAAAGAATTAAAGAGGTGAGAGATTCTAGGTGAGGAAGCCAGTGATAAAAACCAGGAATTCTCAGCTATTGAGAATAATAGATGCTAGATATTGATATATTAATTATGACTATCATATTAATTAATGTTATTATAATATAGCAATAAGATAAGTGCTTTATAGAATTTATTTATTTAATTTTTACAACCATCCTGGAATGTAAGTAATATAATCTTCATTTTAGAGATGAAGACATTGGAGGGCTACAAAGATTTATTAATTGTTCAAGGTCACGTTGGTATAGGTAGTGGGGTCCACCACCTATACTGAAGTGGGACTGGAAATAAGGTGATGGAAAAAATATTTAAATTCAGTGACTGAATGTGGGAGGTAAAGAGAGAGAGGGAGAAATTGAAGAAGGCTCTTGTTGGGCACCCTTACTGAAGGTAGGAAGTATAATCAAGTAAGTTTGTGAATAATAAGTAAGGAATTCTGCTTTGAAAGGTTGAATTTGAGATGCTGGCAGGGCCAGCCTGGTGGAAGTGTGGAGATGGTTATTGGGAGTAGAGTGTGGAGGTGAAATAGTCTGAGAGTAATGTGGACATTTGGTGAGAAGGGACGCTTTGGGAGAGGGTGCAGACAAGGAGAGGCTGAAGAAAGAGTGCTGTCATCTGAGAAGAGGAGAACTGGAGAAGGAAGAATCAGAAAGGTCTCAGGAAGCCAAAATGTGAAAGAGTAGTGAATAAGAACCCCAGGATAAAGGGAACTTAAGAAACAATGGGTGGGAAAAAGAATACCCTGGCTGGGTGTTCAGTTGGTTAGAGCCTCCTCCTGATACACCAAGGTTGCAGGTTTGATCCCTGGTCGGGGCACATAGAATCGACCAATGAATGCATAGGTAGGTGGATCAACAAATTGATGTTTCCCTCTCCCCTCCCTCTCTCTCTCCCCCACTCCCTCCCTTCCTCCCTTTTCCTCCTGTTTTCCCATCTTCTCTCTCTGTCTCTCTAAAATTAATCAATTTAAAAAAAAATGGGTGGTAAATAGGTAACTGACCAGAGAGGGAAGAGTGTGGGATTTTGCTTTATTTGGTAAGCAGAAGTCCACGGGCAGTTTTTGAAAAACCAAACCCAAACCCAAACCAATTTCTGTCAAGTAGAGTGATCAGGAACTTAATGTCAGGGGCTGAGGAATGAGTGCGTGGTAGGAATCTGCTGGAGTGCAGGGGATAAAGGGGGTTCTTTATCAGGGTGAGAGGAGTCCTTAGGCTGAGGGAATATGGCAGTAGAGGGAGATTTTATTTTATTTTTTAAGAGTAAATGATAATTTACTGGCTATAGTGCCAGAGTTAAATAAAGAGATGACCAGAAGACAGACAGGGAAGCTGGCAAAGAAAAGGAGTAAGGGTTGTTTTTTTTTTCCTATGACAGAAGAGAAACAAGAAAAAGAAAATGGATGGGAACACCCTAAAAAGTAAAATCTAATAGAGAAAAGTTGAGAATACTATTTTCTTTTTAAAATTATTTTATTGTTGTTCAATAAAATAATTGTTCAATAAAATATTTTATTGTTGTTCAATAAAATAATTACAGTTGTCTGCATTTACCCCCCTTCACTCCCCACCACCCCAGCCAAACCCACTTCCCTCCCTCCCTTGCTCCCACCCCCCTCCTCCTGTTGGTTTTGTCCATGTGTCCTTTATAGTGGTTCCTGAAAGCCCTTCCCCCCATTATCTCCTCCCACCTCCCCTCTGGTCACTGTCAGATTGTTCTTAATTTCAATGTCTCTGGTTATATTTTGCTTGCTTTGAGAAAACTATTTTCTGATCATCTATTTCTCAGGGAGGCCTTAGTGGCATTCTATAATATGTTTTATTTTTTCAGAGAGCCCTGTATTTTTCCTTCAAAACATTCATCACACTTACCACCCTTGGTCAGCATCTGGTTTCATGACTAGATTGCAATCTACTCTTTTAAGAGGTCAGTCAGATGTCCGTCCTGTTCCCTGCTGAGCCTCCAGTCCATAGAAAGAACTGCATGCTTGGCGCATAGCAGAGCTCCCAAGAGATTTCACGTGTTACTATTGGACAACATCACAGATTATCTCTCTGCTTTTGCAGTGTTGCAAAATGCCTGACACACAATAAACACTTCACTCGTACTTGCTAAATGAATGATTCTTCTCAGTGAAATAGGAAGTGAGTTCATCTTTTGAGATGATAATAACTAAAACGCTTTGAGTTCTGCCTGGGTGCTAGGCACTGCATTAAGTACTTTTATGCTAGCTGCTGTAGCAAATAAGCCACAGAGTTGCAGTGGTTTGCATAACAGAAGTTCTTACTCACTAACTCGATAAAGTGGCTGCTCCTGATGGGACAGGCAGCTGCCCTCCTGTCAGAGAGACAGATTCCTTCCAGCTTCCAGTTCCACCAGCTCTAGGTCCTGTGATGGGGGAAGAGGATGAGAATAAGTTACCTTACCCCATAGGGGCTAGGATGCCACTTCCTAGGGACAACTCTATATATTATGGATATGGGGACAGGAATTTTGGTGGATACTTAGCCATCTCTTCCACACATGAGCTCCTTACCTTTTACAATGGCCCTATGAAGGAGGCACTGTTATCCCCATTTCACAGGTAAGGCTATGGAGGATTGTACCTCTCCTAAACACTAAGGCTATGATTTGGGATTTAAACTTTGGTCTATCAGACCCAATAGCCTCTATTCTTTTGCATGCATTTGTTGTTTCCTATATGTGCCCTGACCTGGGATTGAACCCACAACCTTGGTATATTGGGACAATGCTCTAACCAACTGATCTCCCTGGCCAGGACACAGTAGCCTCTATTTTTAACCACTAGACCAGTGTTTTTCAAGTGGAAGCAGTTTTGTCCCTAAGAGACAAGAGGACATTTGGCAATGTCTTTTTTGGGGGGAAAGGGTAGGTACTACTGACATCTAGTGGGTAGAGGCCAGGAATGCTACTAAACATTCTAGAATGAACAGGACACCCGTAGCCCCCAACATACATACACAAAACAAAAAATTACCAGGCCCAAAATGTCAGTAGTGCCAAGGTTGAGATATTCTGAACTAGACATTATCCATCATGGTAGAAAGTAAGGTCGAAGCAAGACATGGCTGAAAAAGATTAGGAACAGGTGCTGTGAGGAATAAGCTAAATGTTAATTATGAAAGGGTATAAAGGATTGGCAAATAACAGAAAGATGCTGGTGGTTGATTAATGTGGAAGAAGGTAAATGGTTCTATTATTTTTCTTTGACTACCTGGCATTTCAGGGTCTTTTATTTATTATTTTATTATTTTTAATTTTAATTTTGATTGTTGTTTAAGTACAGTTTTCTGCCTTTTACCCCCATCCCAGTGCACCATTTCTGGGTCTTGATAGTATTTTTGAAGTTGTCTGTACTTTACTGGGTGAAAATATTATCCTTTAAACCATTTTGTTTCTGAACTCAGGGAGACAAGACTCGTCCTTTTATCACATCCAGTCCTACAAATGGAGCCAAATCTGTTGCAGAAGGCTGGCTCTCTGCCAACCCATATGACAAGCATTTTGGTGACGTACATTTTTATGACTATACCAGTGATTGCTGGAATTGGAACATTTTCCCAAAAGCTCGATTCGCATCTGAATATGGATATCAGTCCTGGCCTTCCTTCAGCACATTAGAAAAGGTAAGCCACTCTCCATTTCACAGTGATTCAGAACAGTGGGCTGTGGGCATATTCGTGACTATGACCACTACTGTGGAGGTACTTCTTTCACTACCTCCAAAAAACCAAATGAAATCTAACTGTTATTTTAAATTATTTTTAGGAGGAAGATAATAGAATATAACTTTTTTTCTTTAACCTTTGGGGAGTTAAACTCTCATAGTCATCATTTTAGGGATTATACCTTTTCTATGTTACTTTATTTATGTTCCTCCAGGAGCTCTCACGATTTAAATGGGAGCCAACAGCTGCTTAAACCTGATATATTATTACACATGAAAATAACTCTCACTTGCCACTTTCTGTATTTCCTACAACTTTTAAAAATCATTTACAGATATTCACAACGGGATAGTTTACTACAGCAAGAGAAATGAATGTGGTAAGTCTGTCTAATGCTATCACGTCACATCATTCATTTCTTTTCTCTCTTCGTCTCATTCCTCCTCTTCTTCGTCCTTCTTTTTCTTCATGTTGGTGTATTTGATTTTCAGTATGGCATTTCACTTTTTCTGTTCCTGATGATTAACTTTCGTAGATGGATTCAGTTTTAGAATTGTATGTGTTCTTTTTAAAACAACTGCAGTGAAATGTAATTCGGTGACCATATAAGGCACCAATTTCACATGTGCAGTTTAATGGTTTTCAGTATGTCCCCAGAGCTGTGCGCCATCAATATGATCTAGTTTTAGAACATTTTTATCACCCCCAAAGAAACTCTGCACCCAGGAGCAGTCACTGCCCACTTTCTCTGCCCCTCCCACCCCAGCTCTAGGCACTATTAATCTGCTTTGAATATCTATATATTTGCTTGTTCTGCCGATTTCATATATATATAATTGTAATAATGAAATACATGATTATTTGAGACTGGCTTCTTTCACTCAGCATAATTTTTAAAAAATATTTTATTGATTATGCTATTAGAATTGTCTCATTTTTTCTCCCCTTTATTCCCCTCCACCCTGTATCCCCACTCCCACCAGCATTCCCACACCTTAGTTCATGTCCATGGATCATACCTATAAGTTCTTTGGCTTCTCCATTTCCTGTAATGTTCTTAACCTCCCCCTGTCTATTTTGTACCTACCATTTATGCTTCTTATTCCTTATAACTTTTTCCCCATTTTCCCCACTTCTGCTCCCCACTGATAACTTTCCATGTGATCTCCATTTTTGTGAATCTGTTACTGTTCTACTTGTTCATTTAGCTCATTTTTGTTTTTATTTTTTTAGTTTTGGTTGTTGCTAGTTGTGAGTTTGTTGTCATTGTACTGTTCATATTTCTGACCTTCGTTTTCTTGGGTAAGTCCCTTTAACATTTCATATAATGGGGGCTTGGTGATGATGAACTCCTTTAACTTGACCTTATCTGGGAAGCACTTCATCCTCCCTTCCATTCTAAATGATAGCTTTCCTGGATAGAGTACCCTTGGATGTAGGTCCTTGCCTTTCATGACTTGGAATACTTCTTTCTAGCCCCTTCTTCCTTGTAAGGTTTCTTTTGGGAAATCAGCTGATAGCCTTATGGGAACTCCTTTGTAGGTAGCTGTCTCCTTTCCTCTTGTTGCTTTGAAGATTCTCTCCTTATCTTTAATCTTGAGTAACTTAATGATGTGCCTTGGTGTGTTCCTCTTTGGGTCCAACTTCTTTGGGACTCTCTGAGCTTTCTGGACTTCCTGAAAGTCTATTTCCTTTGCCAGATTAGGGAAGTTCTCCTTCATAATTTTTTCAAATAAGTTTTCAATTTTTTTCTCTTCCTTTTCTCCTGGCACCCCAATGATTTGGATGTTGGAATGTTTAATGTTGTCCTGGAGGTTCCTAAGCCTCACCTCATTTTTTTGAATTCTTGTTTTTTCATACTGTTCTGATTGAATGTTTATTTCTTCCTTCTGGTCCAAATCATTGATTTGCGTCCCAGTTTCCTTCCTGTCACTGTTGGTTCCCTGTACATTTTGCTTTATTTCACTTTGCATAGACATTACTTCTTCCTCTATTTTGCAACCATACTCATCCATTTCTGTGAGCATCCTGATTACCAGTGTTTTGAACTATGCATCTGATAGGTTGGCTATTTCTTAATAACTTTGTTGTATTTTTTTCAGGAGCTTTGATCTGTTCTTTTATTTGGGCCATATTTTTTCATCTCAGCATGCCTGTTGCATAGGAAGGGGCAGCACCTTAGGTATTTGCCAAGGCAGGACAATCCACGTCGCTGGGTTGTGGCACTGTATGTGGAGGATGGGTCTGAGAGGGAACCATGCAGCTTGCTCAGCTCTCAGCTGGCTTTCAGTCACTTCCTCCACCACTCTTAAGCAAATTGGGCCCTTCTGGTGCTGATTTCCAGGTGGGTGGTTTTGTGTACATTCTAGAACCCTATGGGTCTCTCTAATTTACTCTCCTTTGAGGCTGGGAATTTCTCCTCCTGCTGCAACCCCCACAGGTTTTTTCAATCAGAGGCTTTGAGGCTTTATTTCCCCACACTGGAACCCTGTGTTGTGGGGTCTGTCTCACTCACTAGTTGTTCCTCCCGGTTTACCGCATGCAAATGTGGGACTGCCCACTCTGCCAGCTGCCAACTTGTCTGGGCTCCCAGCCACCACCTTGCTGCAAGTCCTCTCCACCCCTTCTACCAGTCTGGATGAATGTATCTTCTTTAACCCCTTGGTTGTTGGACTTCCATATAGTTCAGTTTTTTGGCAGTTCTGTTTTTTTGTGTTTTTAAATTTGTTGTTGTCCTTCTTTTGGTTGTGTGAGGAGGCAAAGTATATCTACCTATACCTCCATCTTGGCTCACTGACTTAGCATAAATTTTTCAAGTTTCATCCATGTATAATTTATTAGTATGTCATTTTTTTAAATTAATTTTTTTAATCATTGTTCAAATACAGTTTTTTCCTTTTTACTCCCAATCAGTTCCCCCAGTGTGTCATTTTTCATTTATTTTTAATTTTTATTTTAATTGTTCAAGTACATTTTCTGCCTTTTACCCCCATCCTAGCCCACCCCCCAACCCTCCCCACCTCCCTTCCATTTCCACCCCCCCCTTGTTATTGTCCATGTGTCCTTTATACTTGTAGGAACAAACCCTTCACTCTTTTCCCCTGAAATTCCCTCCCCTCCTCACTCTGTCAGCCTGTTCTCAATTTCAGTGTCTTTGGTTACACTTTGCTTGTTTGTTTTGTTGATTAGGTTCCTGTTAAAGGTGAGATCATATGGTATTTGTCTTTCACCACCTGGCTTATTTTGCTTAGCATAATGCTTTCCAGTTCCATCCATGCTGTCGCAAAGGGTAGGAGCTCCTTCTTCCTTTCTGCAAATGGACAAAGGACTTGAACAGACATTTCTCCAAGGAGGACATACAGAGGGTCCCGAGACATATGAAAAGATGTTCAGTATCGATAGTTATTAGAGAGATGCAAATTAAAACCACAGTGAGATACCACTTCACACTGATCAGAATGGCCATCATAAACAAAGCAACAAACAACAAGTGTTGGAGAGGTTTTGGAATATGTCACTCTTTTTAAAAGATCTTATTTATTTATTTTTAGAGATAGGGGAAGGGAAGGAAAGAGGGAGAGAAACATCAATGTGTGTTTGCCTCTCGCATGCCCCCTACTGGGTACCTCGCCTGCAACCTAGGCACGTGCCTTGACTGGGTATTGAACCAGTGACCCTTTGGTTTGCAGGCCAGTGCTCAATACACTGAGCCACACCAGCCAGTGTAGTATGTCACTCTTTTTTATTCCTGAATAATATTCTGTTGTATGGATATAGCACAATTTGTTTGTCTGTTTATCATTTGATGTATATTTGTGTTATTTGCACTTTTTTGCTATTATGAATAACAGAGTTCTGACCATTTATACACCTGTTTTTGTGTGAATATCTGTTAAGTTTATATCTAGGATGGAATTGCTAGGTCATATGGTAATTGTATGTTTATCATTCTAAGGAACTACCAAACTGCATTCCATTGTGGTTCCACCATTTTACATTCTTACCAACAATGTAGAAGGGTTTCAGTTTTTCCACATTCTTGCCAATATTTGTTATTTCCCTTTTTTTGCATTTCCTTGGACATTTATATATACAGGAAATTTGCATTTGTTTGGCAAATCATATTGATCATGTTTTCATGTGCTTGGTGTTCATTTATATATCTTCCTTGGAGAAATACATATTCAGATCTTTTGCCCATTTTTTAATTGGGTTATTTGTGTTTTTATTATTGAGATATATATTAATCTCTCTCTATATATATATTCTGGATATGTTTCTATCAGATATATAATTTGTGAGTGTTTTCCCCCAATTTGTGAGCTGTCTTTCTACTTACTGATGGCATCATTGAAAGCACAGGCATTTTTAATTCTGATGAAGTCCTACTTATCCATCTCCTCACTTATTTCTTGTCCTTTTTGTGTTGTATCTAAGAAACCATGCCTAACCTGGATCACAAAGGTTTACTTCAGTTTTGTGTTCCAGTTTTAGCTTTTAAATTTAGGTCTATGATCTATCTTGAGTTAATAGCTCTGTTTGATGTGAGGTAGATGTCCAGGTTCATTCTTTTGCAGGTGAATACCCAGTTGACTGAACAATATTTATTGAAAACATTATTACTTCCCTCATTGAATTCTCTTGACCCCTTTTTTAAAAAGATTTATTTTTGGGTTCTTAATTTTGTTCCCTTGATTTGTTATGTCTGTTTTATGCCTGTGTGCACTGTCATGATTACTGTAGCTTTGTAGTAAATTTTGAAAGCAGGAAGTATGGATTCACCAACTTTGTCCTTCGTTCAAGATTGTTTTAACTGTTCTAGGTTTTTTGCATTTCCATATGAATTTTATGATCACTTTACCAGTTTCTGCAGAAAAGCCAGCAGGGATTTTGATAGGGATTGTGTTGAATATGTAGATCAGTTTGCAAAGTATTGCCATCCTAACAATATTGTCTTCTAATCTATGAGCATGTGATATCTTCTTTAATTTTTTGGTTTTTGGTGTACATGTCCTATACTTCCTTAGTCAAGTTTATTCCTAAATATTTTATTCCTTTTGGTCCTATTTTAAATGAAATTGTTTTAACAGTTTTTAGATTGTTCATTACTAGTGTTATAAAGATAGAAATTATTTTGTATATTGAATTTATGTTTTACAACCTTGTAGAACTCATTTATTAATGTTAACAGTTTTCTAATTTTTTAAAGGCATTTCTATATAAAAGAGCATGTCATCTGTAAATAGAGGTAGTAGTGTTTCTTCCTTTCCAATTTGGATGTCTTTTATTTACTTTTCTTGCCTAATTGCTCTGGCTAGGACCTACAGTAGAATGAAGAACAGAAGTGGTAAAATCAACCATCCTTGTCACCTTTCTGTCCTTATGGAGAAAGCTTTCACTCTTTTACTGTTTAGTATGATGAACTGTTAGTTTTTCATAGATACCCTTTAGCATGTTGAGGCAGTTCCCTTTTATTCCTAGTTTGTTGAGTGTTTATATCATGAAAAAGTGTTGGGTGTTGTCTAATGCATTTTGTTCATCTATTGAAATGATCATGTAGTTCTTGGCCCCCTCTACTATCTCTTGTTTAAAGCAACCACAAAGTTTTAAAACCATTTCAAAATCTTCCTCAATTTCACCACCTGAACAGAAGTATATTTGCTTCTACATATCAAAGTCGTATTGTACTTTTAGCTTTAATATTTATGTTATAAGCTTAGTTTTGCACCCCCCTTTTTTATTAGTTTCATATTGTGGGGCTGATCTTTTGGGAATGCTAGTATTTCAAAGTGAAGGAGGAAGGAGTTCAGTATCCTCCTAGCAACAACTGTTAAGAATGGGAATGAAGGCAAGAAAGAAGCAAAAATATTTACCAAGCAGATGCTGTGTACCAAGAACTCATTGTTTTATTTGACACTATTCCACCCTCTTTCCATTTTGACTGAGGCCCAGAAGGGAACCAAAGCACTGGGGAGTGAGAGTTCTATCCATATTCCTAGGTAGTGAGTAATATATCTGGATTCAAACTTGCTCTCAGACTCCAAAGCTGATGACTCTCTTTTCACTATATTTCAGAAAGGTTTTAGAAATTGCTAAATGTCTTTTGTGAATGTATAACCATTTCTATTTACCTCCTGAAAATAACGGAATTGTCTTGTTTTTGTACTATGTCTGATGATGTTCAAAGGTATGCATCACAATAGTTTAAAATAGGGAAAAATGTAGAGAAGTTCTATTCATTATGAATCCTTTATTTAGTCACTGCCCCTTTTCAAGTGACATAGATTAGTTGAAGATTTCAATAAGTAATACGAAAATAAAAGAAACCAAAAGAATAGCTTTACATAAAAATTTTACTTTTTTATGTAGAGGTTTTTTGGTGTGTTCAACAAAAATATTTAAAAAGTCTCTCTCCAGTGTGGGATGTAAAATAATCATTTTCAATGAGCAGTTATCAATTTTGCACAGTGATTAAAAGCTTGGACTTTGGAATAGATCTGGACCTGAATCCTAGCACTGCCCTACCCTAGCTATATTGCCTTGGAAGAATTATTTACTCTATTGTGCTGTGTATAACGTGCACTTTTTTGCCCAAGTTTCGAGGGAAAAATAAGGATGCACATTATACCTGGGCAGTATCTGAAATACCTCGGATCTGTTCTTGTGTTTTGTAATTATTTGTTACATAAAGTTTCTTGTACCATAATATGTTAAAAAATAAATGCTAAAATTCCTTTATAATAAAAAACCCAAGTATCTAAATATAAATAAAAAAATTGAAGTAAAAAATTAAAACAAAAGATTTTTTTCCCTGAAAGTTTAGGTCAAAAACGTAGGTGCACGTTATACACCAGAGCACATTATATGTGGCAAGATATGGTAATCATTTTGAATTTCAATGTTCTTATTGGTAAATTGGGGTTAATAGTAGTAAATAACCTCTTGGGACTCTGTGTGTGTGCATGAGATCGTGTGTAAAGATTAAGTTAATTAATAACATTGAAGCCTTAGCACAGTTTTTGACACACAGTGACAACCCGTAAGATGTAAGCTATTGTTACCATTCACCAAGGTCATTCTGGCTATGTGATTTGTTTTATTTTGTTCAGATTCATCTAGGTTTAAAGAAGGAGAGGCTTGAATTAGACTGCACAAATAGCTTTGAATCTTGGGCAAGTTATTTAACCTTTCTGTGGTTGGTTTTCTCATCTATAAAATGAGGTGATAACACTGCCTACTCATAAGATTGTTATGAAGATTAATTTAGTTAGCATTCTTAAAGCAGTCAGAATCGTACCTGGCACTTTCTGATTCCTTCTGGTGACATTGTTACAGTTGAAATTTGCAACACTTCCAAACCACAGCTGTCAGAAGGTAGAAAGTTTCCCACATAACAGAAGATTAGGTTCACTGATTATGGGACACATTCAGATTTCTGATGAGAGAGAGGGCTGAGAGGCCCAGAGGTGAATTTCCAGACTTTAAAAAGGAAGACTAATTTTTAAAAGGAACATTATTGGTAAAGATATGTGCATCTCAGGTGGGTACAGATGACTGATACTAATACCTCTATTTTAAATAAATAATAGGAGTAATTTGTGTTCTCTAAACTGTCTGGTGGTAACAGTTTTGAAAAATACATAGGGTCTAGCACAAATAATGCCCCTTTTTATTATAAAACCATAAGTATGTAATTTTTTAAAATATATTTTATTGATTATGCTATTACAGTTGTCCCATTTCCCCCTTCACTCCCCTCCACCCTGTACCCCCTCTCCCACCCACGTTCCCCCCTTTAGTCCATGTCCACATGTCATACTTATGAGTTCTTTAGCTTCTACATTTCCAGTACTATTCTTGCCCTCCCCCTACCTATTTTCAACCTACATTCTATGCTACTTATTCTCTATACCTTTTCCCCCTCTCTCCTCCTCCCACCCCTACTGTTAGCCCCCCATGTGCCCTCCATTTCTGTGGTTCTGTTCCTATTCTAGTTGTTTACTTAGTTTCTTTTGGTTTTGCTTTAGGTGTGGTTGTTAATAATTGTGAGTTTGCTGCTCTTTTACTATACATGTCTTTTCTTTATCTTCTTTTCTTAGATAAGTCCCTTTAGCATTTCATAAAGTAAGGGCTTGGTGATGATGAACTCCTTTAATTTGACCTTATCTGAGAAGCACTTTATCTGCTCTTCCATTCTAAATGAGAGCTTTGCTGGATAGAGCAATCTGGGATGTAGGTCCTTGTCTTTCATGACTTGGAATACTTCTTTCCAGCCCCTTCTTGCCTATAAGGTCTCTTTTGAGAAATCAGCTGACAGTCTGATGGGAACTCCTTTGTAGGTTACTGTCCCCTTATCTCTTGCTGCTTCTAGGATTCTCTCCTTCGTTTTTACCTTGGCTAATGTAATGATGATGTGCCTTGGTGTGTTTCTTCTTGGGTCCAACTTCTTTGGGGCTCTCTGCGCTCCTTGGATTTCTTGGAAGACTGTTCCCTTTGCCAGTTTGGAGAAGTTCTCCTTTATTATTTGTTCAAATAACTTTTCCACTTGTTGGTCCTCCCCTTCTGGTACCCCTATAATTCGGATGTTGGAACGTTTAAAGGTGTCCTCGATGGTCTTAAGCTTTTCTTCGATTTTTTGAATTCTTATTTCATCATGCTTTTCTGCTTGGTTGATTCTATCTTCCTTCTGGTCCACTGTATTGTTTTGAAACTCAGATTCCTTCCTTTCACTATTGGCTCTCCTCCGTGTATCTTCCTGCATCCCTTTTATGGTAATCTGCATTTTTTCATGTAATTTGGATCCAAAATCCACCAGTTCCGTGAGCTTCCTGATCACCAGTGTTTTGAACTGTGCATCTGATAGATTGGCTATTTCTTGGTCACTCAAAAGGATGAGTCCTGGGGGACTGATCTGTTCTGCTGGAAACATGTCTTATGTCTTTCCCTGTCTCTCCTATTATTTTATTTATTTATTTATTATTTCTCCGGTCTGGTTGCTCTTGTTATGGTGGGGGGCGGAGCCTTAAGTGTTCACCGGCCCCAGTCGCTAGATTGTGACGTTATATGTTGGGGCAGGGGCGGGAGTGGGGACAGGAGGGATCAATGGTGACAGTTCATTTCTCCTGGAGTCAGACACTTCCCTGGGCTTCTGGGCCATGAGCTCTGCCCTGGTGCACAATCGCTGCCCCACTGATTCCCCCAGCCACTGCTTGCATACTCAGGGATCACCGCTGCACTGCTGCGCTCTTGCGCCCCGGATTGCTGTCACGCCGATTTTGCGCCAAATTTCCCCCGACCTACGCGCGCCTGCGCCCCGCGCCTGCTTGGCTCGTCGTCCCCTACCAGTCTGGATGTACGGGTCTACTTCAACTTCTTGGCTGTCCGACTTCCATTTAGATAAATCCTCTGACAGTCCTGATATTATGACTGCAAATCATTGTTGTAAATTATTGTTGTTCTGTTCTTGGTTGTGCGAGGAGGTACGGTACGTCCACCTATTCCTCCATCTTGCCGGAAGTCCCAGTATGTAATTTTTTAACATAACAATATCACACTCAAGCACATCATATGAAATTTTAGGTAAATCGTTCAAATTAAAACTATAAATTATTACACCCATATTACCCCCTACCAAGTACATTCAGGCAAGCCTGTATATATAATTTGGAAAAACTGCACATTAAGTATGGTTAATGTACATTACTAACATTTGGTATAAATAAATGCCTAAAGAATAACTTTTTCTTTTTAAGGTGATTGGTCTGTGCAGTGCTGGGAATTATAAGACATAGTTTATGAGCAAGGATTAAACTTTTTTATTTTTAGGTTTTTTGAGGGGTGTGGAATATATTTTTTCAAAGTCTCTTTGTAACTTTGATTAAAACTCTGATATTTTGAGATGTAGCCATCAATTATATCTTTATCAAATGCTAATAGTGCATTACATCATGGGCCTAGAAGCCAAAATTATTGCCTTTTTTTTCTGTAAAAGGACACTATTACTGTGTGTGGGTTTTGGGGGGCTTTTTTTTTTTTTTTACTTTGACCTGATCATAATTTATTTAAAGGAATAGGAGAAATATTCCACAAGTTATGCCTGGCTTAAAAAAAAAGGATTTATTTTAGGGAAAAAGAGAATTACTTTTTAGTTTGTGTCTTCAACTATATCAAAATTAAACATTTCAGTATTTTGACCCAGTGATTCAGCTGCTGGGAATATACCCTAAGAATCCTGAAACACCAATTCAAAAGAACCTATGCACCCCAATGTTCATAGCAGCATCATTCACAATAGCCAAGTGCTGGAAACAGCCTAAGTGCCCATCAGTAAATGAGTGGATCAAAAAAACTGTGGTACATTTACACAATGGACTACTATGCAGCAGAAAGAAAGAAGGAGCTCCTACCCTTTGTGACAGCATGGCTGGAACTGGAGAGCATTATGCTAAGTGAAATAAGCCAGGTGGTGAAGGACAGATACCATTTGATTTCACCAATAAGAAGAATCTACTGAACAAAATCAACTAACATACAAAATAGAACCACAGGCATGGAAACATGGAACAGACTGACAGTGACCAGAGGGGAGGGGGCAGGGGATAAGGGTGGAAAGAAGGGGAAGGGACTAGAAAAGTATTGTATGAATGATCCATGGACATGGACAACAGTGTGGGAATTGACTGTGGGAGCTGGGGGTGGGATAGGCGAAGGAAGGCAAAGGGGAAAAATTGGGACAACTGTAATAGAATAACAATAAAAATGATTTAAAAATAAAAAAGAAATTAAAAATTAAACATTTCAAATACATGTAATCACAGAGAAGCAGATGAGCAAGTGCTAAAGCATTTACCATCTTAATAGTGATGTTTTATTCCTGTTAAGGAATTTATAGTTTTAATAGAATGTTGATTTCAGTCTAGAGTGTTACTTAGTTTTGATAATTTATTTGCTTAAATAGATAAATGTCATTTGAACATACGCATAACTAATGTTTTAAAACGGAATAGTATTTTATTAGAGAAGACTATTAGAAATATCAAATTGTAATTTTCCAAGTTTGAATAAGGGAGGGTATAGGTACAAATCCTGGTTTTGTGAGTTGACTTTGCACAAGGCTGGTGTTTCACCAACAATATGTATGATGGCAGAAACATCTGTGAAATTATTCCAGTGTGTAGAGTACTTTCAGGTTTGTCATAAATATGTAGAAAAGTAGTTTTACTCCTAATTTCCCAATTTGTACCTCTTATTCTTTACTCAAAAGGTTTCATCTAAAGAGGACTGGTCTTATAAAAGCCGATTTTCACTTCATCGACAGCATCATGAAAATGGTAACAATGAAATGCTTCTTCAGGCTGGACTTCATTTCAAACTCCCTCAAAGCACAGACCCATTACGTGCATTCAAAGATACCATTTACCTTACTCAGGTAAGGCATTTTCATTCTGAAGTTCCAAAGGTTCCTGCAGCTAACATAAGAGATCATATAAGTTTTATAAATCTTATGTGGTGAAAACTATTTTTTATTTTACTAATTAAGGAATTTATCTTCTTCAAAAGAAATCTGTGTTAACACGTAAGACCTAAAATAGTTAATTTTTGGCATTTGTCTTACAAGAATAGCTTAGAAAGTTGTACAAAAAATTATGCATTAAAATGTTCCCCAGATCAAGATTACTATAATCTTCCAGTGACTAAGACTGTAGCAATTCCTAAGGATAAAGTGGAACAATGGAACATAATAGAGTCCCCAAACAGACTCATCCACGATGTGGTCACCTGACTTACAGACGATGCCACTGAAATTTCATGGGAAGGGACAGTCTTATCAATGAACAGTGCTGCATCAAGTGGGTATCTGTGACTCCACATACAAAAGTTAATTTGATCAGTGACTAAAGATTCAACTGTGAAGGATAATGCAATAAAGTTTCTAGGAGAAAACATAGGAGAATACTTCATTAGCTTGGCACAGGGAAAGATTTCTTAACAGGGCATAAAAACTCTAACTATGGAAGAAAATAATGATAAATAGGACTTCATTAATATTATGGACTTTTGTATATCAATGGCACCATTAAGAGAGAGAAAAGGCAAGCCACAGATTGGGAAACAATATCTGTAATACATGTATCTGATAAAAGATTTATACACAGAATAAAGAACTTCCATAAAGCAATAAGAATAGACAGATAACCTATTAAAAATGGACAAAAACCTGGAACAGGCACTTCACCGAAAAAGATATCCAAATGGTCTGTAAGTATATGAAAATGTGCTCAATTTAATTTTTAATCAATGAAATGCAAATCAAAGCCATGCCAGGGTAACTCCACACAATGTAATTTTAGCACAATGGTTAAAATTAAAAAGATTGACATTACCAACTGTTGGTGAGGAGGTAGGACAGCTGAAACTTTTCAATAATGTTAGTAGGAGTAGAAATTAGTTTAACTACTTAGAGAAATTTTATGACAGTTTCTACCCAAGCTGAACACTTGTTTACTCTTTGAATCAGCATTTCTACTCCTAGCTGTGTACCCAAGAAAAATGAGTGTATGTATCTGTCAACAGACATCTAAAATAATACTCATAGCAGCTTTATTCATAATAGCTCTAAATCAGAAACAACCTAGATATTCTTTAACTTAAGACTTCAAATTATAGTGCTGTTTATACAATGAATACTCACAGCAATAAAAAACATTGCATTACTAGCAGTAACGTGGATGAATCTCACAGGCATTAAGGTGAGCAAAAGAAACACCGAAGTTTCAATACAGACAAAATGAATCAAGATGGTAGAGAGCGAATTAGTGGTAAGCCTTCCTGTGGAGGGGGATGGTGAGCTGCACACAGGAGCAGATACAAGGAAACTTTATGGAGTGCTAAAAAAGTTTTGTATCTTGATCTGGGTGTTGGTTACATGGGTGTAAATGTATGTTAAAAGTCCCTGAGTAGTATACTTAAGATCTGTGAGTGCCACATTTTGCACCTTACTGGGCTATTTTTAAAACAGCTCTATTGAGATATAATTGACATACCATGAAATTCACTTATTTTAAGTGTCCAATTGAATGATTTTTACTATATTTATCAGGTCTTACAACTGTCACCATAATCCAATTTTAGAACACTTCTTACATCCCGGAAAGATTTCTTGTGCCCACTCACTCTCCTCTTTCTTACCTTTAGCCCTAGGCAAACATTAATCTGCTTTCTGTCTCTATAGATTTTACTTTTCTCAATATTTCTTATAAATGGAATCATGTAATATGTGATCATTTGCATTGGGCTTTTTTAAAAGTGAGTATAATGTTTTTGAAGTTTTTCTATGATTTAGCGTGTATCTATACTTCATTCCTCTTTCTTGCTAAATGGTATAATCTTGTATGATATACCATTTTTTATGTACTTACCAGTTGAGCCACATTTGGATTATTATGAATTTTTGATCGTTATGATAATACTATGAATACTTACATATAAATCTTTGTGCACTTATTTTAATTTCTCTAGGGTAAAAATATATGAGTGAAATTGCTGAGCTATGTGAGAAATTTATGTTTAATTTTAAGAGAAACTACCAAACTGAATTCTGGATAATAATTTCATTTGAATGTTTCCACTTTACTTTTTTGTTTGCCTATTTTATTTCATAAAACTGTGAACTACATAAGACTATATTAAAGCCACTGCTTAATTATCCGATGTCTTTGCCATTCTTGTTTCAAGTTCTGAGAGAGAAATAGCCTAATCGCAGCCACATGAGTTGATCTGAAATAGATCACAGGTTTTGTCAAACATGATTACATTTAAATTTTTGCATATTAGTACCTAAAAATTTGCCAAACTTGAGTTTGTAAACTAAACTCATGCTTACTACCCTCATCAGTTTTCTACTATATGAAAATGCAAAGTCCCAAATGGAAACTGAAACAGAAAACTGTAAGCCAAAAAAAAAATACCCTTTGTTAGAAAGCAAAGAAAAAATGTGGTTAAGAGAATTTCAAAGTTTCAATCATAATCTTATCAGTTAGGGAAGTTTTGCCAATGTGATATTTAATTTCTGAAATTACTTCATAAAACACAAGTTTAAAGATAATGTTGGTATCTGTCCCTTTTACAGTGTTACACTTCATTTTTATTAATTTTCTATAACCAATATTTTATAAAAGTGTCTCAGTTTTGATGTATGAAACAGGAAGATCTTTATTAGTGTGTGTGTGTGTGTGTGTGTGTGTGTGTGTGCGCATGCACATGTGGTGTGGACCTTTTCAGCTGTTGTTTTTCATGCTGGCTTTCCTCCTCCCAGCTGTTCGTTTTATGACTGTTACTTTCTTCTATTTTCTCAAGACCCTATTCGGAGAACTGACAAAAATAATTCTCTCTGAACTCATTGGCATTTGAGGTAGTTAGGAACTGTGCGGACAAGTAGACTTACAGTTGCTGGGTTTTGTTGGTGATGGTATTGTTTGGCAATTTATCACTGATGTCCTGTCAGGCATTGGCTCACAGCTGGACCTGTCTTTGTGGGTTCTACCTTGGGACTTTCCGATACACTGCATGGCATCTGAGATGAAAGAAATCAGAATTAGGATTATTTTGGTTTTTAGTGTTGGATTTTCTTGACTGAAAGAGAAACAGGAAATGTTGGGGTAAAAAGCTTTTTGCCCCTTGCTACTTTGATTTCAGATAATCTTTAATCTATGTAAAACTTTTCTTTGGTCCATTTTCTCTGCTTCCATTCCCTCTGCTGTTCTTTTGCTCATGGTCTGCCATATTGTTCAGAAGCACAAGGTACTTGCCTAAGTGCCACTTGTCAAGACATTGTATTAGGCATTCTTTTTCACAACTATCAGAAAAATCTTACCTGAGAAGGCTGTGCAGTAAGTTTCTTCAGATTGAGATCCTTCCTTATCTTCTCTTTAAGTTATCCCTGAAGGCTCTTATCTCTTTAATTCTTCTAGTATTCCAAAATGATCTTGCTTCCACCTTTCATTCTTCTCCCATGTCTCGTTGTGTTGTATCCCACCGAGCCTTCACACCAGACACACCCTCTTAAGGTGTGTCACACATACCTTTCTGCCTGGCTGAAGACTGACTGGCTGCCCTGACACATGTCAACTAACTGCTAAGTGACTTACTCTGCCAGAATGGCCTCTTACTAGGTACTGAGAGAGGAAGCTGGGCCATGACAGTCCCTGCAAACCCCTTTGCTTGTAGCCCCTCTAGTGCTCTCATTTATTCCTCCTATATTTATTGAGCATATAATGGGGGCTAGATGCTTGGGGGCATGCTTGAGAGAGTCATATTCTTTAGAGATCCATTTTGTTGTAAGTCTTGATCACACGAAGTTAGAAGAAAAGGGAGGGTCTAGGTACTGATGACAACAGTTACCCTTGAATAGCACTGTGATGTGATGGAACATCCAGGCCATGCTGAGCTTTTAAGATGGGGATAGGGTACGGAAAGGAGGGGAATGAAGGTGAGATTACTAACAGAATCTATTACATACTAGTACATTGTATTTATGTGCATCATGTGCTTTTACAGTCAGGCAGACAATCAGCATTCTTTGGGTGTGTACTAAATGCCTAGCCCTGGGCCACGAGGTGCTGTGCATACCTTCTCTTGAATTCTAACAATATCTCCAGACATCTGTGTTACTATTTCCGTTTTATATGTGAGGAAACAGAGGCTCAGAAAGGCTAAGCATTTTGCCCAAGTTATCAGGGCAATAAATGGAGCAGGTATGCACTTTTTAAACTATAATATTATATCCTATCACAATTGTGATAGGGGAATTCTATAGCTACTGAGGTATTTAGTTGAATTATAATATCTATTTTCAGCACTGAAGTAAAACAGACATCAGAAATTTGGCACATTAAAAAAGGCCTTATTGGAATAATAAAGAAAATCAACAAAACCAAAAGTTAGTTATTTGAAAAGATCAGCAAAATTGAAAAACCTGTAGCTAGACAGGCCAAGAAAAAAAAGAGAGAAGGCTCGGGTTACTAAATCAGGAAAGAAAAAGGAACCATTACTATTGGCCTTATAGAAATAAAAAGGCAATAAGGGAATACTGTAACTAATTGTATGACAATAAGTCATATAACCTACATGAAATAGACAAATTTCTAGAGAAACAAACTATGAAGACTGACTCAAGAAGACATAGAAGATCTGAGTAAATCTATAACAACTGAAGAGATTGAGCCAGTACTAAAAGAAAACTTCCCTTTACAAAGATGGCTTTACTAGTGAATTCTAAAAAAAAAACATAAGAATTAACATCCATCCCTCACAAACTCTTCCAAAAAATAGAAGAGGAGAAACCACTTCCCAACTGATTTTTTAAGCCATTATTATCCAGATATCAAAACTAGACAAAGACATATCAAGAAAAGAAAACTATAAGTCAATGTCACTTATGAATATAGACAGGAAAAAACCTTCAACAATATACTAACCATCCAAATCTAGAAGCATATAAAAAATTTGTACACCATAATCAACTGGGATTTATCCCAGGAATGTAACATTGGTTCAACATATGAAAGTCAAACACCATGTTAGTAGAATAAAGAAAAAATAACCATATGAAGAAAAAGCATTAAACAACATTTAATACACTTTTATGTTTAAAAAAAATTCAACAAACTAGGAATAAAGGGAGCTTCCTCAACCTGCAAAAGAGCATCCATGAAGAACCTATAGCTAATATCATATTTAATGGTGAAGATAGAAAGCTTTCTCTCTAAGATCAGGAACAAGATAAGGATGCCTACTCTTGCCACTTCTGTTCAACATTGCTCTTGAGATTCTAGCCAGGACAATTAGGCAAGAAAATGAAATAAAAGGCATCCATATTGGAAAGGAAGAAGTAAAACTATCTCTCTGCAAATGACATGACCTTATATACAAAAAGCAATGAAAAAAACCCAGCCTAGAAACCTGCCAGAGCTAATAAATTAATTCAGCAACTTTGTGGGATATAAGATCAATATACAAATATCAGTTATATTTTAAGCAATGACCAATTTGAAAATGAAATTTAGTAAACAATACCATTTATAATAGTATCCAAAAGAATAGAAATACTTTGGAATATATTCAATCAAAAAGATGCAAGACTTGCACAATGAAAACTGGAAAACTACAGAAATAAAAGAAAAAAGAAACAAAAGTAAACAGTGGGTAAAATAGACATTGAAATTAAAAACTTTTGTGTATCAAAGGACACTATCACAAAAGTGAAAACATAATTCACGGAATGGGAGAAACTTTTTGTCAAGTATTTAAAAAGAATGTAATGTCCAAAATATATGTAAAAACTCTTACAACTCAATAATAATAAAAAAGACAACTCAATTCAGAATGGATAAAGGATTTTAATAGCTATTTCTCCGAAGAAATTGACCATTAAGTACATGAAAAAATGCTCAATGTCATTAGTAACTAAGACAATGCAGATCAAAACCACAGTGAGATACCTAGATAGTGGGATATCTAGAATATAGAAGTTAAAAAAATTAAAAACAATACATATAGAAAGATTTATTTCTTTTTAAGATTTTTATTTATTTATTTTGAGAGAGAGGGGAAGGGACGGAGGAAGAGAGTGAGAGAAACATCAATGTGTGGTTGCCCCTCACATTCCCCCCTACTGGAAACCTGACCTGAAACCCAGGCATGTACCCTGACTGGGAATCAAACTGGTGACCCCTTGGTTTGCAGGCCAGCACTCAATCCATGGAGCCACTCCAGCCAGGGCAGGAGAGAGATTTACTATTGGAATTGGCTCACATGGCTATGGAGGCTAAGAAGTCATACAGTCTGTTAATCTGTAATATGGAAAAACCAGGAAAGCCAGTGGTGTAATTCAGTTTGAGCCTGAAGGCCTGAGAACCGAGAGGCCACTGGTATAAGCCCTGGAGTTTGGAGGACTGAGAACCAGGAGCTCCAACATCCAAGGGCAGGAGAAGATGGACATCCTAATTCAAGAAGGAAGAGAGCATTTGCCTTTCCTCTGTCTTTATGTTCTATTTAGGCCCTCAGCTGATTGGATGATGTTCACTCACATCAGTGAGGATGGATCTTCTTTACCAATCTACCAAATCACCAGAAACATCCTCACAGACACATCCAGAAATGTTTTACTAGCTATTCAGGCATTCTTTAGTTCAGTCAAGTTGACAGAAAGTTTAACATCACTGTAAGGATGTGGAAAAATTGGAACCCTCATATTTTGCTGGTGGGAATATAAAATAGTACAACTGCTGTGGAAGAGTTTTTCAAAGGGTTAAATACAGAATTATCATAGGACTCAGAAGCTCTACTCTTAGGTATATATTCAAGAGAATGGAAAACATATGTTGACACAAAAATGTGTGCACAAGTGTTCATAGCATTTTTCATAATAGCCAAAAATTTTAAACAGTCCAAACACATATCAACTAATGAATGGATAAACAAATGTGGTATATCCACACAATGAAACATTATTCAGCAGTAAAAAGGAATAAAATACTGATACATGCTGCACCGTGGATGAACCTTGAAAACATTATGTTAAGTGGAGGAAGCCAGTCACGAAAGGCCACATATTGCAGCCTTCCAGTCATATGAAGTAGACAAATCCATAGAAACAGGAAAAGTAGACTTAGTGGTTGCCAGAGGCAGAGGAGAGGCAAGAATGAGGAGTGACTGTTAACCAGTATGGTGTTTCTTTTTGGCGTCATGAAAATATGCTGGAATTAGTAATGCACGACCTGTAACTATACTAAGGCCAAGACATGGAAACACAGAAGTGTCCCTTGATAGATGATTGGATAAAGATGTGGTGTACCTATAGCGTGGAATTCTGCTCAGCCATAAGAAAAGATGAAATACTGCCATTTGCAACAACATGGGTAGATCTTGAGAATATCATGCTGAGTGAAATTAGTCAGAAAAAATAAAAAACCGATAATTTCACTCATATGTGGGGTATTAACTGAAAGCAACAAATGAACAAACAAGACAAGCAAACAGAGACTCGCAGACATAGACAACAGTGTGTTGGTTCCCAGAGGGAAAGGAGGGTGGGGGTAGTGAAGGGTAAATGGGTCAAATATACGGTGATGGAAGGAGATTTGACTTCGGGTGGTGGGCACACATGCAATATACAGATGGATGTGTCATACAACCATAAAGTTGAAACCTACAAAGTCTGTCCAGAAGGTATCCAGCCATGTAATATGAAAAAGTCACATTTATTGAAAAAGATATAGGACACAAGAAACATTGTCCCTAGGACAATGATGCCTCAGCTCCCTTCAAAGTAGGCACCTTGGGACCTCACACAGTTCTCCCAGCTGCCATCAGTTTCCTCATCATATTCTCTGGAATCTCATTGAGGGTCTGAAACCTCTTCCCTTTCAAAGCTGATTTTGGTTTTGGGAAAAGCCAGTAGTCACAGGGTGCCAAATTTGTGCTGTAGCAGGGCTGAGTCGCCTGGGTGATTTGATGTTTTGCCCAAAAACCACTTGAGACATGATGCATGAGCGGGTACATTGTTGTGATGAAGCTGCCAATCACCAGTTGCTCATAGCTGCAACCTTCTGAATCATCTGAATAGTTTTCCGTGGAGGCAGATTCAAGCTTAATGCAAAATTTGATGCAGATTCATTGCTTTATTTGCTCAGTCATTTTGAATGCAATGACCACACAGTACAATGCTCACTCAGTGGTGTCTACCGCACCTACTGACCAGTAGAGTGAAGTCATCATTGCTTACACATTTGCATTCCAGTCCACTCACACTGACAATCAGGTTACATTGATGTCACTCAAACCATTCTTGTTATAGTAACAATGGCTGGATTTTTTCTGGACAGACCTTGTCTATAATTTTATTAACTAATGTCACCCCAATAAATTTAATAAGAAAATACAATGAATTAGAAACTTAAATTGTGAATTGTATGGTGTGAATTATATCTCAGTTTAGAAAATGGCTTTATTGGAAGATTCTTATTGTCAAGATAACTTTAAGTAAATAGAGGATATAAATCACATCTGTCAGGAAAACTTAGCCACATGGCTACTCCTAGTTCCAAGGGTAGGGGGTGTGATTCTGGATCACTTAGTCCAGCGACAGCTCTGTCACTCACGAGGAAGGGAGGATCGGTTATTGTAGACAGCTAGCAACCCCCATCACGTGCAGAGCTGGAATTGGAACCTTAGGTCTCGGTGCCCTGCTCCAATTCCTTTTTACCACACCATCTGTTTCTCTAAGGAGACTGCTTTCCTAAGTGTAATCAGGCAAGCTGCTGAATGTAGTCATATTTTTGAAACGAAAATAACATTTGTCTGCTAACAGTGGGACTGAGTAACCTTGGAAATGCCTAAGCATGTATCTTTTTAATATGTAAATATTGCTCTCTTTAAGGAAGTGTGCATTAGTGAATAAATACAGGTACAATTTTTAAAGGGAAAGAGGCAGTTTCAGAGACAATCCAGAGATCTGGGACTGTACAACTTCTCTTTGAGAAGAGTAGTGGACAGCGGCCTTCTGCATTTTTATGAACAAACGTGCCATTCATTAGTCCTGACAGGCACCCACTGGCCTGGGGAAATGCAGATCTATGTTATCGGCATGGCACCATCTTCTGCCGAGTATACCACACCATGTAGAGCCCGGAGCGCTCAAAACTCTTGGTTTCCCCTTCACACTAAATTAAGGTATGAGAGGCTACTGGTTAGAGCTCGCCTGGTACCCTTTTCCTTTCATTGCTAGCAAGAGTTAGGAGTTCTGCTTGCATTGAAAAAGACTGTTTAATGACAAAAATAAAGGATTATTAATATTTACCTACTAAATCAGAGAGGGCAAATTACAGCAAGGAGCCTGGGATAGATATACAAAAATAAATAATTATTGCAGTTCTGAACGCTGGACTGTTTAGGGACTGAACCCTCAAATGTTTGTATGCAATAAGCAAGTAATTTCAATGAGCAAGACTCTGATTATTGTGAATGGTGTCAAGATGGAGTGTAGATACCCTGACTCAAGACATTAAACAATGACAACGTCGACAAGAAGAAACATGAGACACCTGCCATGTGGGCCAATCAAAATCTGTGTGGGGCTGAGTTTAGCCTGGAGGCTACCAGTTTATGGCGACCTCTTGTCTGGATCACACTATCTTATATAGCAGTGTGCACCAAGGACTTTAAAATTTGTCATACATTAAGAAAAGTGTCAAGGCAACAAGTGAAGAAATTAATTGGGACATAAAATGTTCTTTTCTCTTGTATTTAAAGAAAAATTAGAAACCATTCAAATGCCTAATAAATGGGGAATGATTATTCAAACTATGATATAACTATTGTACATAACCGTAAAGCACAGAAACATTGAGAATGTGCTAGTGCATGGAAACATACATACATGTATGAAAATTACACGAGAGTAGAATACAAAATTGCAAATGTAAATGAGTTACAACATCTGTTAACAAAGCTTGCAAAAGAATTTGGAGTGATGTAAATAATTTGACGTTCATTAGATTTTTTGTTTTTCCTGAAAAGAAGCTTAAATTCACCATGAAAAAAAAGAAAAAATTCAGGTCACCTCTATGAAGAACATCAGTAAAATATCTGGTTGTCTTTTGGATCAATCTAACCAAGCATGAGTATGACTAATAATTATAGCTTTATCCTGGAAGTGTTCATTTTGACCTGAAAGAGATGACTTGATTTCCTATTCTGTTATACACTGATCTATTGTTCCTACCTGAGAATTCTATTTTTCAGACTTTTCTTATTCACTTTATAAGTATGAATCCAAGGAAAGTGATTCCAAACCCAAACTTCTTGAGTAACACTCCTCCTTTTATGCCATTTACGAGTAGGTGCTGAGTCAAGGCCCTGTGGGTAATGTCAGAATGTTTCAGGTTCTTTGGCTTCTTCCATATATTAGGAATGGCCCAGACTTTGGACACTTTGGGTCCTGGGATTTCCAGAAAGTGGCCTCCACCCAAAGTGGAGTGTCCACGGTGGTTGCCATTTGATGCCTGTGCTCAACCCGTGCTGGCTGAGCCTGCAGCTCCTGAAATGTCTGGGGTGACCAGAATCCCTGTCGCTGTGTTGTTACTCACTGGTATGATGAGGACCTCCTCAGTCTTTCTGTAGTGATCTCTTCTCACACGACCCATAAAGCACTGCTGATTTTGCAGGAGTCTCAGGATGACAACAGGAATTTCTCGTGCTGGGCCTCACGTGCATGTGCGACAGGGGCAGGGACTTGATGTCCATAGTCCAGTTAGCTTGGTGGGTGAAGGATTCTTTGGGGGCTCAGGGTGATTTAAATGAGTTAAGATTTATCAGCTCTTTGAGCAGGAAGGTTACTTTCTGTGCCAATCGAGGTAAAACTCTCTAGTGGGCATGGATGGATGATGGTTGTTGCTGCCTCCGTATCACTTTCTACTGAGAGTTTACTCCTTGGCAGATCATTGTCACTGAGCTTTCTAGAAGTTGCTCCATAACACTGATTTTGTACAATAACTCAACATATCCGTGAATACTTACTCAAGGGACTTAATTCCTCTGTGCCTAGAAATTGAGGCTTAGAAGTAGATCAGTCCCTTTCTTCAGTTCAGACAAGACTGCTATTTTCACAAGGAACTTGACTAGAGATCTGAGTTTAATTGCAGATTAGCTTGACAGACATAGATCAGCATTCTCAGGTCTGGTTTTCTATTGCATTTCCTCTGACTTAGTGTTGTGCTAATGTATTCAGACTGATCTTTTTAAAAAGATTTTATTTACTTATTTTTAGAAAGAGGGGAAGGGAGGGAGAAAGGTTGAGAAACATCAATGTACGAGCAACATTGATCAGTTGCCTCTCTCACGCCCTCAACCAGGGACCTGGCCTGCAACCCAGACATGTGCCCTGTGACCTTTCACTTTGTGGACCGACACTGAAACCTACTGAGCCATGCCAGTCAGGGCCAGACTGCATCTTAGTGGTCATTTTGAGTTGGCCCCAATGCTGCTCCATGTGTGAGATTCTTTTGTTTTTCCTTTTTTATTGAATTTATTGGGGTGACACTGGTTAACAAAATTACACAGGTTTTAGGTGTACAATTGCACTTCATCTGGGCACTGTATTGTGTGTTCACCGCCCCAAGTCAAGTCCCCTTCCATCACTGCTATCTCCCTTACACGCCTCCATCTCCCCCGGCTATCACCACACTGTTGTCCGTGTCCATGAGCTTTTCCTGTTTTTTTTTTTTTTTCCTCAATCCCTCCACCTCTCCCACCCAGGCCCCTAACCACCCCCGCATTCTTACTTTCCTTAGAGCATATCTGCCTGTGGTCCTTCCTGTGGTCCCACTGGTTTGGTTCCTGAATGAGAAGAGCGTTTTTTTACTTGCTCACAACTAACATCATCTCTTGCTTGGAAGACTTTCATATCTGTCTAAATGGTCTCCCTAAACCCATTCCAGCCCCCTGCAATCCATTCTCCTTTCAGTAGCCAGAGTTGTCTTTTACAAGTACAAATCTGGTCACTTCACCCTTTAGTTGAAAAGTTTTCGTGACTTCCAGTCACCTTTAGGCCACACAGAAACACCTGGGTCTGGGCCTTCACCTCACTAGTGCCTCTCCCATGGCTGCCAGCCCTCTGTGTCCCCCCCACCTTGGCCTTCTTGCCATGCTCCCCCTGTGCATTCTCTTCTCACCCCGTGTGCTTTCTGCTGCAAGGTCCTGCCACTCTCTTTTCCCCTTTCCTCTTCTTCGAGGACAGTCGTCACCTGTCAGCTACACCCACTTATGCTAACATGCAAGCTCCTAACATTGCACACCTCTCCTTAGTTCTTATTGCTGCGTACAGTTTACATTTATTTGTGTGATTGGTGGATTAAGACCAGTCTTCTACATAGGCCAGTAAGCTCCACAAGGGTGGCCAATATCTTTTTGGTTGGGAGAGGGGCTTACCATTGCTAGCTTGTAACATATACTGTAGGCGCTTATTAAATATTTGTTGAATGACTATGATTTCTTCTTGCTTCACCCTACTGGAAATTTATGGTTCTGCCTCATGTAAGTTGTAACTTCATCAGTAACTTCTTCATAGCCAGCCTACCTCGATGTACCTTTATCTGAGCTTTTCCAGCTTTATAGGAAGGCATCTGGGCTCTGTCTTCTAGTGGCCATACATATATCCTTCTTTTCCTTCCTCTGTGAAAATCCAGGCCCTCCTCTGAGGCCGTTCTTTTCTCTGACTGAGGAATCCTTGCAGCTCTGGTTGTCTCTCCAGCTCCTCCTGGGTGACCTCCCCTAACGAGCTCTCATTCAGCAGCTTTTCCTCACCACAACTCCAAGCCAAGAGTGTGTCGACCTGCAGTGTCAGTATTAACAGCAATACAAGAGACTGATTTTTCAATGATAATGACAATAATTAAGGGTCCTGCATGAAGTCATTTATTGCCTTTTGAACAAGAACTTGTCTCATTGCTGTGATATGCCATCCATTCTGCCATAATGAAGGAATTGCATTTACAAGTAATTTTATGTTCACAGAAGTCAAGATATAAAAACAATTGCTTGACTAGAAGAAAAAGGGGTTAAAGATTGGGCAGCATCGGACTCATAATAAAGTTATTTTTCCTACTGAATCCTTTTCCGGTAAAGCTTTTTTTTAATAGCTCTGAAAATGTTAGTAAAGCCCATTGTTGCAAAAAGTTAGTGTTTCCCTATGTATAGCATTTGTTCCAGAATAAGTTTTTGTTTCCTGTCATTGTCTTCACCAGGGGTGTCAAACTCATTTTCACTGGGGGCCATGTCAGCCTCGCAGTTGCCTTCGAAGGACCAAAATAATTTTAGGACTGTATAAATGTAACTGCTCCTTAACTGTTAAGGAGTTGAAATTACATTCGGCCCTTCGAAAGCAACTGTGAGGCTGATGTGGTGCCTGGTGAAAATGAGTTTGAGTTTGACATCCCCGGACACTGTCATGAGTAAAGAGCCTTCCCACTGCCCTGTTCCCCTGATTACCCAGCTGTTATAATAAGCAAATACCAAGCCCCCCAAACAAACCAGCTCGTATACATAACAGCTTCTTTCATGCCAAGGGGATCATTCCAGATCTAGTATAATAATGGTATATATAAGCTCATCAAATTCCCTGATTTATCCAATCTGCTTTAAAAAAACAAACAACTCAAGCCTGTAATTTTCTCACTCTGGACAGCCCCCATCAAACAATACCACCTGTGTTTTAATGTTTCCCCCCCAATCAGGTGATGCAGGCCCAGTGTGTCAAAACAGAAACTGAATTCTACCGCCGCAGTCGCAGCGAGATAGTGGCCGGAGAAGGGCACACCATGGGGGCACTGTATTGGCAGCTGAATGACATCTGGCAGGCTCCTTCCTGGGCCTCTCTAGGTAAGTGTTTCAGCATTCTGTGTGTGTGTGGGAGAGAAAGCAATACCTGTGGGGAGATGCACTGAGGAGACACAGAGGCCAAGGTGAGGCCGTCTTCCAGTAGCTGGGCCCCCCACCCCCACCCCCACAGTCTTTCCGGAGCCTTGGAGGCAGCCTCGGTGAGAGTTCTGTGCTGTGCATTCACAAAAGCAGGCAAAGGAAGGGGATAGGCTCATGCAAGGAGACATCAGCCACATGACTAAGCATAATTGCTTAGACTTTAATTTATTTCAGAGGACTTCTCAGGGCCAGAGGAACATTTACTTAAGCATCCCTTCTTTTGTTTAGGAGAATTCAACCACGTGGGAGGTTGGCCCTGCTGAGTGATACAACATCCCTTTCCCTGACTCCCCTTCAAGTCCATGAGGTCATGTTTACTTTGCCCTGTTTATCTCTTGTGGGGAAGGTAGTAGAGTCAGATATCCTAGTAGGAAGGTTTCTCAAATGAACCAGTTCAGCTAGCAGCGGGTGAGGTGACTTGGCATGGCACTCGCAGCTTAAATTATTCTATTTTGGTGCATTAAAAACTTAGGGAATAATGGTGATCTTTGGCCTTCACCAGAGGTGGTTTGACGCAAAGTTCAGCAAATATAAACAAAAGTTTTGGCTCAAAAGTGAGGCAAAGCCATAAAGTAAAAAGGCCATGTTGCCGGGTGAGGCTCTTAAACATGCTGTGGAAGAAAATCTAAAGTCTGTTCACCACGGGCTTTGATTAGTGCCAGGCCCCCACTTGACGGGAATTGGAGTTTTGACCAAGTCGCTCTGGCCAAACTCTGTATCAACACCAACCAGATAAAAGGATATTAAATGAGAATCACGGGCAGACCATGGGAGAGTAGGTTTCTGAAACACCCAAAACTGGACAAAGACATGTTTGTTGTTCAGGGACACTCAGACGCTGACCCTGATCTTTCTGCTTGTGGACGAGGTTGAGGACTTCTGGGGCTGAGTTTGGTTCAAGAAATGGGAGAGCACAATTTTTGTAAATCTTCCCTTAAATGATTGCATGCAGGTTATTTGAATGAGTTCTTCAGGGAAGGTGGGTAAACCCCAGTATTAGAGTCTGAGGACAAAGCAAAAATTTGTCTGTTTTCTAAACCCTCACAGGACAATGCCTCCATGGAGAGTGTCACTCTCTCCTTGTACCTGTCAGAGAAAACAGGCGTCAGGGAGAAGCCGTGACAGTTACGCTCTGTCTGCTCCTGCTCTGGGCAGCCTTGGAGCCTCTGTTTAATTCTGCCTAATTGGCTCAATATATCCAGTGCTTATGTGTGTGTGTGGGGGGGCAGGTATGTGTCACCTCTTATCATCTGACGGGGTAGTACTTTATTTGTTATTATTTGATTTATTTATTTTTAGAGAGAGTGGAAGGGAGGTAGAAACATTAATTTGAGAGAACAACACTGATCAGTTGCCTCTCATACATGCCTGGACCAGGGACTGAACCTGCAACCCAGGCATGTGCTATGACCAGAAATTGAACTGGTGACCTTCTGCTTTGCAGAATGACACCCAACCACCTGAGCCACACCAGTCAGGGTGTTATGGTGATACTTTAAAGGGATCAATAGCTATATAAAATCTATAGATTCTTACATATTTCTTTTTAAAAACATTAGTCTTGTTTATAGTTATAATTTTGCAATACAAAAGTCCACTGGGCAGATTGCTTGGCTCATAAACTTGAACAGTTACAGAGTAAATGGAAAAACCAGGAATCACATAGTATTTTTAGCTGGTTATGCAGTGTTACGTTGATACCCAGACTCTGTCACTGATTAGTAACTAGGGTGTGTATCCGTGAAACCTTCTGCTCAGTTGCTTCTCCTGAGTGTATTTGTGTGTGGCCTTAATCACTGGAACCATACACTAGAAGCCTCTCCTCTGTAATGGATTTCACACATGAAAGTCTCTACGTTACCTCAAGTCTGAGCCACCTTCCATTTCTGAGAAAAACTTTCTAAATGTAACTTCTAGTTTATTCTTATAAATCTAAGAAGAAAAGGTTCTCCAACCCTCTCCCCTCATTGTTGTTATATTTTTTAAGATTTTATTTATTTTAGAGAGAGGGGAAGGGAGGGAGAAAGAGAGGGAGAGAAACAGCAATGTGTGGTTGCCTCCCATGCTCCCTATACTGGGGATCTGGCCTGCAACCCAGGCATGTGCCCTGACTAGAAATTGAACCGGAGACCCTTTGGTTTGCAGGCCGGCACTCAATCCACTGAGCCACACTAGCCAGAGCCTATCATTATTTTTAAGGGGAAATACTAAGAACTGGGATTGAAATGCTGAGAGTTGAAACTTTGCAAAATCCAAATAAATTAATTCTATCTGAACTTTACAACCACGTTGCTCCATCTCAACAGCTTACACTGTGAATTTTGGAATCTCTTTGTCTCTGTCTCTCTCTCTCTCTCTGTCTCGGAAGTTGTTTGGTGATGTAGTTCTTTGTGGGGAAGGATCTTCTGTCTCTGAAATAGAGGGATGTTGAAACATTTTTTACTTTGTGGGTTTAGCATACTAGACATACCAACAGGGCACAGAATTCTACAGGTTCTTGACAACTTGTAATTGTATTTGAGGAACTGTCATTAATTGTCATTGGTTGGGATGTTCTCCCCCAGCCTAAACTTGCATGTTAGTGGTAGTGGTTGTTTTGTTTCAGAGGATTTGTGCCTGTGGGAAAAGGAGACTTCGAGTTCTAAATCATTCTTGCAAATGAATATTCGTAACAGGTGTTCACTGCCAGTGCTACTGAATTCCTTCCCCTGTGTACATAGTAAAAGGGAGCGCTGGCGCATTGAGCTCCTACAAGCAGAATTGCATGTGAGGAACTAATAGCTAGGAGTCAAGTCTGGGTCACAACGCTGCCTGTGGCATGTTTGCCTTAACTGCTTGAGCCTCCATTTCCTCATTTCGAAAGGGAGATGTTAATGTGCACCTCGCCCAGAGGTAGGGATAGTATGAGGCCATGCCCCAGATGCTCAGAGCCCTCAACAAACATGGGTTCCCGACCTTGCTGTGCCGCCCTTCCACACTCAGCCCCTAGAATCACGACAAATCATACCAGCCAGGCCAGGAGGACAGTGAGTGACTGCTTGATCCTTCCTGCCTCCTAACTTTCCTGACTATTTTTAGAGTACGGAGGAAAGTGGAAAATGCTTCATTACTTTGCTCGGCATTTCTTTGCTCCACTGTTGCCCGTGGGTTTTGAGGATAAAGGAGTGTTTTTCGTCTATGGAGTGTCAGACCTTCACTCAGACTGCAGCGTGACACTCACTGTAAGTTACTGGACTTTCTGTCTGTGACAGAGTTTATATTATTTCTGTAGTTATTTGGTTCTTTTTCTTTTGGGAAAGAGAAGTTAATTTATGTCAAATGTCTGTAACAGAAAGTGGACTGTGCTCGGAGTCAAAATACCTGTCTGTATTCAGGGTAAAACTGCCCTTTATTCAGTGACCTTAAGCTTTAATGTGTTGGCGATTCAGTTTCCTTATCTGTAAAATGACACCAGCCTATCTTCTCAAAGGCTTTCTATGGTAGTGAGTAAGAGAATTAGATGAAAGTGAATTATAAACTGTAAAGTGTCACTGAAATGAAAGGTTATTTGTAATCATAGAAAGCGGGAAATAGCCTAAACTTTATTAAAAAGAAATTGTTAAAAATAACATGTGAGAGTGGAAGTCAGTAAAATTATTCAGAATACGTATGTGGAAAAATAGACTTGGGTTGAAAACAATGCTAGGTAAAAAGAGTAGAAACCCAGGTCTTGGGTGGCTACAGTTGGTAGGACACTGAGCATCGATCACGTTTAGGGAATAATTATAATGCCTCGGTCCCGTGCCTCCATAGATTACTTTATTTAACCTCACAACAGCCTGAGAAGTCAGTGCTGCTGCTCTTCTCCTGTTACAAAGGAAGAAACGGAGACTTTGAGAACCTGAGTAACTTGCTTAGTTACAGGACTAGTACTTGGTGGGGCTGAAGTTAATCCTGGTTTTCATAGTCTCTTAACAGTCCTGCTATTCTGACTTTCCTCAATTGTTATTACTATTATTGTCTAAAAACATAGTAACCCAAGAATGTGTGTTTTTGTCCTGTCTTGTTTCTGCGCAGGTGAGAGTCCACGCGTGGAGTTCCCTGGAGCCTCTGTGCTCTCACAGGACCCGGCATCTCGTGATGAAAGCCGGGGAGGCCATTGTCCTCTATCAGGAGCGGATTTCTGAACTGCTGAGGAGATGTGGAAATTGTACACGGCAAAGCTGCGTGGTTTCCTTTTACCTGTCAGCCGACAGCAAGCTCTGGAGCCCAACCAACTATCACTTCCTGTCGTCACTGAAGGAGGCCGTGGGGCTCCACAAGGCACACATCACTGTGAGCACCGTCGGCTGGGTTCCCCGTGGTCCCTGCTTCTGGGCCGGCCACACTGCATCATGATTTTTGTAAAAATTTTCCTTGGAACTGAGTTTACCCAAGGCCTGGGGAATTTTGGCTCCTTCCCACTGGAAGCAAAGGCCAAATGATTTTTATTTCTAATTCAGCATTTGTTAACATTTTTGGTTTCTGCTACCCCTGCTGTCTCATCATCCCTCCCTCGAGGGGCTTATGCAGTGGGAGAGGAGGCATGGGGGTCCTCAGCATGGATCCCCTGCCGCTAGGTACCAGACCCTGTCCCCGGGGCTTGAGTGTACCAACCCTGAAGTATTATTTTTGAACTGAGACACATTCTAACTCATAGGGAATTTTTTTTTTTTAAAGATTTTATGTATTTATTTTTAGGGAGGGAGGGGGGAGAGAGAGAGAGAGAGAGAGAGAGAGAGAGAGAGAGAGAGAGAGAGAGAGAGAGAGAGAGAGAGAGAGAGAAAGAAAGAGAGAGAGAGAAAAAGAAACATCAATGTGCAGTTGCTGGGGGTTATGGCCGGTAACCCAGGAATGTACCCTGGCTGGGTATTGAACCTGGGACACTTTGGTTCCCAGCCCGCTCTCAATCCACTGAGCTATGCCAGCCAGGTCATAGGCAATTTTTGTGAGTTTATTTGAATCAAACTGAGGACATATGCTGGGGAGCAAGATCTCAAACACTCCGGGGAATACCAGTTTTGCGGCTTCTTTTATGCATTTGAAATTAAGGAGGGAATTTAAGGAAGATCCCAGGAAGGTGGGAGGAATCAATGCAGAGATTGGATTACAGGATAGTTAATAAGATTACGTGCTGTCTTGAAGGCTAATACCCCTTCCAGGGCCATTGCTTCTGGTGTTTCAGAAGTGCGTTAACCTAGATGCACAGCAACAGTGGGCAGGCCTTACTTAGGGCAAAGATAAACCTTTGCCAAAGAACTCATATGCCTGGAGCTTGACTACCCACCATGATCTGCTCGGTTAGGAATTTATGATCAGATCACCCTGTGAAGTTACTTTCCATAGCACCCTCTTTTTTTCTTTTCCTTCTTAATATATTTTATTGATTATGGTATTGCAAGTGTCCCTTTTTTTCCCCCTTTGCCCTCCTCTGCCTGGTACCCCCATTCCTTCCAGCAATCTTCCCCCTTACTTCATGTCCATGGGTCATGCATATAATTTCTCTGGCTTCTCCTTTTCCTCTCCTGTTCTTAACTTCCTCCTGTCTATTTTATAGCTACCAATTTGTGCTTAATCCCTGCACCCTTTCCTTCATTCTCCCTTTTCCCCTCCCAGTTGATAACCCTCCATATGGTCTCTGTATCTATGATTCTGTTCCTGTCTGATTGTTTAGTTTTTTTTTTTTTAGGTTCAGCTGTTGATAGTTGTGGATTTGTTACCATTTTAATGTTCATAGTTTTAATCTTCTTTTTCTTAAATAAGTCCATTTAATATTTCATGTAATAATGGCTTAGTGATGAATTTCTGTAACTTGACCTTATCTGGGAAGCACTTTATCTGCCCTTCCATTCTAAATGATAGCTTTGCTGGATAGAGTAATCTTGGATGTAGGTCCTTGCTATTCATGACTTCACCAAATTAGGGAAGTTTAATGTCATTTTTTCAAATAAGTTTTCAATTTCTGGCTCTTCCTCCTCTCCTTCTGCATCTCTGTGATTTGGATGTTGGTACATTTGGAGATGTCCCAGACGCACCTAATACTTTCCTCATTTTTTTGAATTTTTTTTCTTCTTGCTGTTCTGGTTGAATGTTTATTTCTTACTTATGTTCCAAATCATTCATTGATTTGAATACTGGCTTCATCACCTCCATTGTTGGTTCTCTGTAGATTTTTCTTTATTTCACTTAGTGTAACCTTCATTTCTTCCTGTGTCTTTTTTATTTTGTTGCTATACTCAATGAGTTCTTTGAGTATCCTGATCACCAGTGTTTTGGACTCTGCTTCTTATAGGTTGGTTGTCTCCACTTTGTTTAGTTCTTTTTCTGGAGAGTTTTGATTTGTTCTCTCATTTGGGCCATATTCCAATTTGGTGGCCTCCTTGTGTTTGTTTCTGTGTATTAGGTAGAGCTGCTTTGACTCCCTGTCTTAGTAGCATGGCCTATTGTAGAATAGGCATATGTACATTGTGTGGCGTGGAGCCTTAGGTAATCGCCAGGGCAAGGCAACCTGCTTCACTGCTTTGTGGCTTTGTGTGTGGGGAGGGCTCAGAGAGGGGACAGTGCCACTGTCTGCCTTCTGGAGGTTTGCCTGGCACTTACCCTGTGTGACTGGGGCCCTTCCAGCTGTTGCCCTGATACTGAGTCCCAGAGCGGGTGGGTCTGTGTACATTTCTAAGTACATGCAGGCCCTTTAAGCGGAGTCTCCTGAAAATCCAGCAGTTTCTCCCACTGTTTCAGCCCTCACTAGATTTTATAGCCAGAGGTTATGGGGATTTAGCTTCTGGGTGCTGGAACCCTGGGCTGGGCGGTCTGGTCTGGGGCTTGGATCACTGACTCCCAAGGTGTCCCTCCTGATTTTTATCTGTCACACGTGAATGTGGGACTGTCTGCTCCACCACTACCACCTCTCCATGCCATACCTCATCTCTGTGCCTCTCCGCTCCTCCTACCTGTCCGGATGAATGTGGCTTCTTTAAATCCTTGGTTGTCAGACTTCCATACAGCTCAATTTTCTGACAGTTCTGAGTGTCATTTGTTTTGAGGGCTGGTCATAATTCTTTCTGTGGTTGCATGAGGAGGAGAAGTGTGTTTACCTATGCCTCCATCTTGACTGGAAGTTTGTTATTTTTTTTAAATAATTCAAAAAGCATACCTTTATCTCAAAACCAAAATAGATCATTGGTTTTTATAAAAGGGTATAATTCAGGAACAGCCAGACGGAAGAGGCACATAGGGTAAGATGTGGGAAAAGGGCATGGAGCGTCTATGCTCACTGCACCACTCTCTCAGAACCTCCGTGTGTTCACCAGTCCGGAACAGAACTTTTTTTTAAAAATCCACATTATCATCTGATCACAAGTGAGCAAAGGAGTCTGGAGAACTGAGCAACACGCTAAAGGAGGCATCGGGGCCCAGTAGAAGCGCTCTACTTTTGAGATTTTAAGTAGAGTCTGTTAATCTTTAAAATTCTCACCCTATTCTCTTTAATTTATTGCTTAAATTACCAAATCTCTTTGTGATTGCCAAGAAAAAATGAGAGGATCAAGATGTGTTGTACAAATTGTGCAGCTGGAGAATTTGGAATCTCTTCAGTCAATTGAAAACCTTTCCTTCCTTTTCCTCCTACACATAGTGATTGAAAATATTTTTCTAGAAAGGTTCATTCCCTAGTTTTGGTGAATTTTAAATATATTTTACCCTTTATTTCATTGAGAAGGCTCAAGTGAGAGGATTTTCTACATTTACTTTAGCAATAATCATGTAAAAACTCTTAATCCTTGATTTGAAAACATGTATTTTCTTTTCCAATTAATAATGAATTATTCATGTAAGAAATCTAAGTTATCTGTAACAACTAATACAGAACAGATAGGAAGGAAATGACATATATTTATAGTATAGTTTCTCTCCAGAAACGAAAAAAAAAAAAACCTGAAACAAAACCATGTAGCAGGCTAGATTTAGGATTTTGAAACCATTATTTCCCCTCTTTTCTTGGCTAATCCTTCACTACCTTGGGATAATTTGGGGTGGGAGAGAAGTAGGACTTTTTTATTTTCCCTACCTCTTTTGTATTTCAGGGAGACATACACTTCCTAAAGGAATATAACAACAATAACAACAACAACGATAAAACATTTATTGCAGGCTTAACATAGGCCAGGCACTTGGATGTCCTGTCCCCTGGTGGATGCCAGAAATTTGTTTTTCCCGCCTCCCTGAAGCCAGGGTGCAAGCTTGAGCCCCAGGCTCTGCAGGCAGATATACAGAAATGAGATTTCCAATTAGAAGAAGGCAACAAGAGTAAGCAGGTGCCAGAGTCCCTTCTGGCCTTGGCCCTGGCACTGCAGTGGCCGGGGCCTCCTTGGCAGTCTTGCAGGCTTCCCAGGGCCAGCCATGTGAACTGCATGATGTGACTGCTTTACGGTCCTCACCCGAACAGCTGGTGACTGATGTGGGAATTTGACATCTAGCTTCAACACTGAATCTCTGACCCTCTGAGAGCTACCTACTACACATAATTGTCTTTTCTGCTTCTAGCAAAGTAGGTTGCTTTCATTGTTTATAGCTCAGAGCTCTGGATGGTGATCAAACAAGTGTGTCAGGCTAACATTATGTATAGTAAATATTTCCCTCTGACAGTCTTTATGCCATACATAACATGTAATGGCAGACCTACTGTGTGGCATGTATCCATGCTGAGTACTTGTGTTTCATGATGAACACAGAGCTTTAAAAACCAATCCACATTCTCTAAGAGGGGCTTGCAAACCCCTCCCCTTCATGGCTGAGGTGAGCGTCACTCTGTGCACGTGCTGGTCCGCTAATGAAGATAGATGTAAACTGTGCTGTCCTTTGCCGGTACCTGCGTGGGGTGCACACGTCTGAAAAGTGCACATGATGTGCCTCCCCGGTGTTGTGTAATAAAAAAGAGAAAGCTCCAGTGCTAGAGCCTTTGTAAGTGCCTGGCAGGCTGCTGTATAGATTTCTGCCTTTTTCCAGAGGACTAAGAGGTGAGCACCATGGTTGTGCTCTGCAGCTGGCTCCCGCCGTATCCCCAGAAAGTCATTCACCTGCCCAGCAGTTATGCAGAAATGCTCCTCTCTGGATGATACTCTGAGAAAAACTGTAAAAGATAGAAAACTTTGCGCTTCATGTGAAATAGTCTCTTTAATAATAGGAGACTACATATTTCTGCAGTTGGTTTGAGATTACAATTTGGTAATTTCCCACCACCTTAAACAATTTCCATGTATTTTTAGTATATGACACAGTGCGTGGAATATATGATGTTAGCCAGTGGCAGAACCAAAGTTGTAGGAATATACTGTAACGTTAGGCCCACATAAGCGTTCTGATGGGCGCTGAATGTGGAACAGAGCTCTCTTCCCTCACCCTTCCTCCATTTATCTTTTACTTTCAGGCCATCATCTCTCAGCAGGAGGACACATTCGTTTTTGATCTGGAAACCTCGGCTGTTGCTCCTTTTGTTTGGTTGGACGTAGGGAGCATCCCAGGGAGATTCAGTGACAATGGCTTCCTCATGACTGAGAAGACACGGACTATATTATTTTACCCTTGGGGATCCACTAGCAAGAGTGAATTAGAGCAATCTTTTCATGTGACTTCCTTGACTGATATTTACTGATAGAATCTGGGTTATACTCTCAGTGGACACCGAAATAAAGCATTTCTAAGGCACCGTCTGGCAACCAGAGCTGCAGGCAACCAGAGACGAGCTGAAGAAGCTGGAGGCAGGCGGTCAATTTGTCACTACGGAGCGTGCACACTCAGCTTTGCCAGGGAAGGCTGTTCCCTGGGGGGCGGGCGTCCTCCGGCGAGACTGTGCTGGCTGCTCTGTGGTCTTTGCCGGACGGTGATTTTCGGGTCTTCCCTCACAGCTCTACCACCACACGCACCAGTTACAACGCAGCCGTCTCCCGCTGCCCAGAAAGCATGTCCACACAGGTAGGCCTCTGGGGAACCACAGGAACATGACCACAGGGCTTCAACCCACTTAGCTTTTCAATTCAAAGGAATTACATTCAGACTTTTGACCCTGGCAGCAAAGTGGCATTCTTTTTAGCTTTGATTTAAATCATTTTACAGATATTGATTATAACAGGCTATAAAATTACCTTACTACAAATGATCATGTTCATAAAATCACACTGAGAGTAAAGCAAATGGGACAAAATATGAATAAGTGCCAATCTGAGAGAAGGTGTGTAGGAATGTTTTTGTGTTGATTTTGCAACTTCCTGTAAATTTGAAATCATATCAAAAATTAAAATTTACATAAATTACATGACAACTTGATATTTTATCTGTGGCTTATTTAATCATTCCATAAACATGCAGTTGTGCCCAGTACTGTGCTGGGCATTAATTGACATTAGCTCTGGGCAAGGTTTCATTGTATTTGATAAACTAGGAGAATTTGAAGAATCTGATCAAGAAATATGAGGGGTTTTCTCTGGGAAGAATTATGGAGTGGGTTACAGAATGAGCCAGCAATGAAAGTTGGGCTTTAACATTACATAATAGTTTTGGTTTTAAAATTGAGAAGTTTCAGGCACGTTTCAGGAACTAAAATAAATAAATAAATAAATAAATAAATGCAGATAATCCAGGCATTTTGTTCAGTATCTAAGAGTTTCCTCATGTTATGTGTTGAGTTATCTCAATATAGATATATGTAAACCTTATGAGGGACTGGTACTTAGGGATGTAACTCAGAAGATTTGTAGTCAATAAAGATTATATCGTTTTCTTGTCACCATTGAAAATCCTGTTTTATCAAACTGTTGCTGGGGGACAGGAGGATACTTTTCTCCATAAAACTCGAGAATATTCTGTGCCTGGTGCCCTGTGAGGCTTTGAAGTTGTTGGGCCAGAATTTACATCACAGTTCTGCCCTTTCTAGCTCGGTGACCTTGATCAAGGTATTTGACTTCTGTGTTTAGTTTTCTCACGCATGGTAAAATGGGAATGATGGCACTCGCTTTGTAAGTTTGTTTTGAAGGATAAGTTAAAATTTTGGCTGAAGGGCTGGGCTCAAGGCTGGCATCCAGTGAGGGCTCTGTGTGTGGAAGCCCCGCCCTGGAGTGCGACCTTGCTGTCCCAGAGGTGGCAGGCCTTCCGGCCACACCCCCCAGATCAGAAGCCAGGTTCTGAGGCTTTTTGGCTGTGTGACCTTGGGCAAACCCTTGAACTTTGGGACTTTAGTTTTCTCATCTGTAAAAATGTAACCTCTAACCTTCAAAGGGAGGACTAAATGAATAGGGTCTGGAACAAAATAAATGCTGAGTAAACAGTGGTTGCACTGTTTTAACATCATAATCACTGTCAGTCAGTACAGAAACAATAGCAAAACTGAAGCCAATAAAGGCAAATGTCTTAAATTTTTTTAAGACCAGAAAAAGATGTTAGAGAAGAATGATTTTTTAAAAAAAAAAATCTCACCTGAGAGTATGTTCACTGATTCTAGACTGAGAGGAGGAGAGATAGAGAGAAACCCTGATGTGAGAAAGAAACATTGATCTGATGCCTCTTGTGTGTGCCTGGACCAGGGACTGAACCCTCAGACTTCTGGTGTACGGGATGACATTCCAACCAACTGAGCCACCCAGCCAGGGCAAGAAGGATGAATTTTTAAAGGAAGAATAAATTAATGAATGGACATAGGTATATGCCTGCAACAATTTGTAAAAGGAGAGAGATGGACTGTATACACATTTCTATAGAATAGTAACATCCAGAACATTCTCCCATAGTTCTTGTGTGGCTCTGTGGTTAGCCATAGCCACCATTTTAATAGATTTATTTTGTTGCATTTACTGGGATAGAATCTAATGTACTTACTCTTGGCTTTGGATTCTGAGAACGCATTTCTGTTAGCAGTTATGTTAACAGAGAGATTGGAGAGAAGGGGACCAGGTCCTTCTGCTGTGCTGACTGCAAAGCACTTTCCATAGTGAGAAGAAGAGAGGTCAGTTCACAGGATTACATCTTCCTATTTTAGAATGAAGAGAACAATAAAAATGGTAATTTTCTCATTCACATTCACTGTAACTCTTCTTATTTTTTCTCTCACTTGACTTTTTATTGTGAGAGGGTTTCAAAGCAGGGGAAGCCACTTGGAAAATGAATAGGGAGGTTTTGTCCCCTGGTGTAATGAAAGGGAACTGGAGTGCCGGGACATGAGGTTTGCTCCCCTGGCGTTCCTAAAGTGACACAGGAATGTTCTCCTGGACTATCTCTGGCTCTCAGCTATGAAACTTATTCCTCAGCTTGGTAAGATTTAGGGAGGAAAAAAAGTAGGCATTGTTTGTGGGGGAAATTCAAAGCATTTAAAAATATTCCTACAATCTACCTTGACCTTGAACACAATCTTATCAATTCAGTAAGCATGTAAAATGAGAAGGGCTATGCAAAAAAAAGGTATTTAGTATTATTTACAAGCCACTGGGGGAATTATTGTTTTTTAATTGACTTACTGGAGGATATGAACCAGCTCGATGCTGTACAAAACCCCATAAGTCTCAGGCAAAACCGGTGCCCGGACACATTTATATTTTGACTGTAAAGACTGTTTAACTTAATGCATTCGCTCATTTACCAAGCACTTATTGAGGGCCACTCTGAGCAGGCCTTGTTGCGTCACCAGGGGAATGGCGATGAGAAAAGAGACAAGTCTCTGCTCTCATGGACTGTCCCTTGTGTGGGGAGACAGACAATAAGCAAGTAAACAAATAAGGCCGTTTCAGCTGGTGACAAATAAGTAAGGTTTATGTGACAGTTAGACGAAGCCATCTTTTTCACACTTTGGGAAAAGTTTTTGAAATTTAGGATAACATATAAATATAAATATAAATAAAAATAAATAAAAATAAATAAATGAATAAATAAATATGTATTTTTTCAGTTGAGAAAGGAGTTGTGAAAGGCCTTTCTTGTGATTACTGCGTAAGGAAGGAAAAACACAAGACTGGCTGGTGGGCTGGGCTGGGCCCTGAGCTGGTGATTGATGCGCTGCGTGTGGGCCGATCTGCCGAGTCATCCGGAGCCCGTGAGTAGGGGCCCAACAGTGACTGGCTGTGCGGGAATGAGGGCCCTGCATGGCTGTCTCATGTGTTGTAACTAACGACCCCTTCTTATTTCTGTGGACACGGGTTAGTGAAGCCCACCATGAAGGAGATGTTTGCAACACTAACACAGGCTAACCTTTTAGGTTGGGTCCTAGCCTTTACATGGGATTTACTGAGCTCCGGCTACGTGCATGGCATGCGCTGCAGTGAGCCAGACGAAGGGCGACAGTAACACTGAGTGACTTAGAATTCCCGGGAAACAGGATGTGGGGATCATGGAAATTTCTGGTTGAGAACTCATCCCTGCCTTATAATGTATGTGGGAACAACCTTCTTTTCTTACTGTTTTGTTACCATTGTGGCTTTTGGGAGGCAGTTCACACATTTCCAGTATTTGAAGCAGCCGTTATCGGCTGGCCACCCTACAGCCATAACCCCCTTCCTCTCTGGCAATAGAGGTGGCTATGTGTCCGGCCCCAGGGACTGGATCATAATTGGTTATACTAATTCTATTCTGATTGGTCCAGGGTTAGGCATATTATCCAATTCTGGCAAACGAAACATAAGCTGACACTTAATGTGGGGTTTTGGGGACAGGTTTTCCTGCCTGATAAGAAGGAGACCTGAGGAGAGACCTGCTGTTGGGTGAAGTTGAGAAGCATCTGTGTGAGGACCTGATGTTTGGAGCTGCTGCAGCCTTTTCATGACCTTGAGGAAACATTGTTGACACAGTGGGATGTCAGAGATGTTGAACTGCTGAAGTAACCCTGTAATTATCCACTGCTGGTCTTATAAAAAGCACTCTGACTCTGTTTGTTTAATCCGGTTGTGTTCAAGTGTTCTGATTTTACAACCAAGAGCATCCTGATTGACAAAGCAGTTCAAGCTGTGGGCTTTGAAATCAGACATATTGGAGCTCCAGATGCAACACCGGAGGGCAGTTCAACTTTGGATCTAAGTGGCTGAGTCTTTCTGTGCCTTAGTTTCTTTATCTTTAAAAATGGGGGTAATCATAATAAAAATAATAACTCATGGATTACTTATGAGGACTAAATGAGAGATTGCATAGACGCTGATAGCACATAAAAACTATTCAACAAATGTTAGCTATTACAATTACCATTGCCTCTGTGTTAGGTCTTCAGAAAAAGCCTCAGGATGTGGGGCAGAACTGGACCCTGCTGAGGCGTGGTGACGGGAGCCACGCCTGCCAGGGCAGCTGGTGGGAGGGAGGGGGGGGAGCGTGGCCCCTGGAAGGGGAGACGTGAGGACGTTGACTCCTTCCCAGAGTCATAAGCTCATCACCCTGCCTGGTCATCCTGAAGCTGCAGTCGTAGAGAAAGTGTGGGCCAGGCCCTATTTGGCCAGCAGATGATCTGTTGGCCAAAACAGTGCTTTGAGAAGTTGAATTACTTGCTCACATTAAAAAAACGAAAGGTCCCACATAAAATCTACACCTATCTCTGATATTCTCATAATTATATTAAAAAAAGAAAGCCCCTATTTGTTTGGTGCACTCATAGTCAGGAATTCTAATTTTATAATTGGGAACACTCTAACGGATAAAGGCACGGGCTTGGAGATCAGACAGAGCTGGGTGTTTGGGAGGCGGTGCGGTGCCCAGGTTTTCTCTCAGCCCAGGGACGCCTGGTCATCACGTCACTGTGCTCGGATGTCTCGGTGGTGTCTCCGCTGAGGATGGCTCTGGAGGCCTGACCTGCCCAGATGGGTGAAGGGTGGACGTTCCTCTTTTTTATGGGAACAGCCAGAGTTGGGTCATTGGCATGCTTTCCTACCCACATGTTTGGTGCTTGAACTAAAAGGTTCTTGACTAGTCAACCTTGCAAATACAATGAATGAGATTTTGCCACAGATCCAAATTGTGTGTGCGTGTGTGTGTGTGTTTTTTGAAGATTTTTATGTATTTTATTTTTAGGGAGGGAAGGAAGGGAGGGGAGAGAGAGAGAGAGAGACAGACAGACAGACAGACAGACATCAATGTGAGGTTGCTGGGGGTTATGGCCTGCAACCCAGGAATGTACCCTGGCTGGGAATCGAACCTGGGACACTTTGGTTCCCAGCCCGCACTCAATCCACTGAGCTATGCCAGCCAGGGCTCAAATTGTGTGTGTGTTTGTGTACACGCATGAGAGCCACATGCAGTGAGCAGCTACAGGCTCATGCCCTAATACTGAACCTCCAATATGCAAGTCTGGCTGCACCACCTACAGAATTTGAACGAATCACTCAACCTCTGGGGTTAATAGCGACTATCTCATAGGGTGGTTAGGGTTAAATGAGGTACAGGATGAACAATGCCCAGGATGGGCAAATGGATAGTCAGTGCCAGCTTATGATTATTATTCCTGAAAGCCTAAGGTTGGCAGTGGCTGGAATGATCAGGCGGAGGAGTCTTAACATTTTCTTCACCAGCCTGAGTTGAAGGAGAACAATTCAGGCAGAGAGCAGAAGCTTCTAATTCCCTTTTTTTGTAAGCCTCTTTCCAATTTTGTTGAAGCAAAAATGTTGAGCAGCGAGAGCCATGCGAGCAGCTGGGTGACTGTGCAGAGTTGTGCTTCTCCAGCAGAGGCCTCTTGTGCACAGGAAATGAGGCCGCTGGCTGGTGGATGGGCTGCCCTGGGCGAGGGCACTGGTTCCAGGAGGCTCCCCCAGCAGGAAGCGGGGGCAGTCTAAGGAAGAGCTTGCAGGGTCTCCACTCCCACGCCACCCCCCCTCTGGCTTCAGAGGGCTGGGTGCCAGCGTGCTGCAATGCAGGAGTCTCTTGAAAGAAAGGGAGGAGTGGAGGCAAAAGTGGGGGTGGGGGAGTGGGGGGGTGGGAGGTGGGTAAGAGAGACAGAGAAAGGGAGAAAGGGAAAGAGAGAACGAGAGAGAGAATGAGGGGGGAGAGAGAGAGAGACAACAGGTGTGTGTTCTGGAGTTCCGGTTTCCCCTCAGGCTCCAGCGAGACTGCTCCCCAGGGTCAGAGCTGCACAGCAACATTTTCTGCTCTCTGTCTTCGTTTACTTCCTTTCCTTCCAGTATTGCTGACTTGGCCAAAGGGTGGCACCTGAATGACTTTTAATCCTATGTAATTTACAATGGGTCTATGAAAACTTACCACAAAGCCTTGGGACTAAATGATTGGTGGGCAGGAGTCAGGTGTGCCTTCACAGACACAGTCGGGAGCAGAGCGGTAAGGAGAAAGGCTGAGACGGAGTCAGGGCGTGATTGAAGGAAGGAGAGACAATCTGGTGACGAGGAGGGTGTGGTGGAGGTGTTTGCCCCGGCCCGGCAGGGTCGCTCTCTCTAGGGGTTGGCCATATGGGCGTGTTGGTGACTCACTGCCCACACATACTTTCCTGAAAGTGTAAACGTGGCGTCTCTGCCACTCAGAACGAACGTGGTCCCTGGTCCATGTGCTGTGTGCATATGCTGATTATCACTCAGGTGTGCCTTCAGCGCAGTAGGAAGGCAATCAGGCCAAATGCTGGCTGAGACCTTCCCAGATCAGCTCTGGGAAGAAGATGGCAAGGGCTGCTTTGGCATCAGGCTGAGTGACCGTTTGTCCAGGAGGACTTGAGTACACCCTCAGCATGTGCATCTCCTCGTGGGGGGGAGGGAAAGTAACCCTGGGGCTGCGGTCCAGGGAAGGGACAGGTTAGGGGCAAAGGCTGCTGTGCTGGTGGTGGGGGGTGATTTCTGGTCTTGTGGCTTTGGTCCGGGATGAATTCCACTGGGAGCAGGACTCCGCAGTGATGCTCAGGGGAGCAGGTTGGAAGCCCTGGCTTGAACTGCTGGGTAGAATGGGGCAGAGTGTGGAGAAAAAAGCTGCTGAGTGCCCCAAAGCAAGAGGAGGAGGGTGCGGCTGGAAGGAGAAGGGTGGGAAGAGGAAAACCAGCAGGATGCTCTTGGCTGCTCCCAGGAGTTCACAGGACCGCTGCTGGAGACATGTGAGCCCCACTGCTCGTCCATTATTTGTTGATGGGATGCTGGCCTCCTGCTGCTGTGCTGGCCTTCCCTCTGCTGGGCACGTCTGGGACTGGCCCCTCTGGAACCACCCTGGGCTGCAGCGTGAGGCCCATGAGCACTGGGTGAGCACTGAAGGCAGAGTCCAGCGTTCTTTATACAGCACCAGGGCCCTTGGGCCATAGGAATTTGACATTTGGTGGGAAATGGCAGGAGTTGAGATTTTTTTTTAAATTAAAAATTACAAAAGTAAACATTTCAAAAATGAAAGGGAACATTTACCTTTGAACAAGGTGATAAGTAGGTTTTCTGCAAAAGAAAAAAAATCCATGGCATAAAGTTTGTCATTTAAATTTTTTAAGCAAAAATAACTTGTGCATGCTTGCACAAGCATGGACAACTCCCCTTCCCTTAAGGAAAGGGAAGGGGAAATGCAAAAACAGTTTTGAAATGAAAAAAAAATCTCTCTTTTTGTCAGAGGCTAGTCCCAGCCACCTGGCTGGTTGTCTGGTATGTATGCAACATCAGCTCGGCCGTCCCTGGTGCGACACACTTGCACCCCTTGCGTGCCTCCAGGCCCCCTCTCACCATGTTCAGCACCACCTCTGCTTCCTGGGTCCCCAGGAGGAGTCCTGGGAGAAGGAGTTTCCCGAATTCTACTTCATCTGCCAGCTTTCTGGTCTGCAGAGATTATTTCCCCAAGAACCAATTTCTGCCTCTTTCCCATTCATCTGAAAATTGGGAATCAAAGTCCTACCAGTTCTCTGCAGACCACAGGAAGGTGAACTGGCTTGCCCCTGTCCTGTGATGGGTAGGGCTCAAGGGCCATGGCCCCTTGCAGGCTGCTATCCTAGACTTCAGCAAGCCCAGGGTCTCTCTCAGAGGCTGCAGAGCAGAAGTCCTCTCTGAATCAGTGCAAGGGCCACACGCCTTTGCTGTAACTCCCTATCTTCCCAATCCAATACCCTTGGTCATCCCGGGAGATTTCCTTAAGAGAAACTGTGACTTTGTCCCTACAATGTAACTTGCACTCTTAAACCTGGGAAATGATTTTGCCTTTGGTGATGGCCATTTACTGTGATTGCAGGCGACTTTCGGAGTGAGTAAATACTTGCATACAAGTTGGAACTAGAAAGAACGCTCAGGTTTGGCCTTCATCATTCAGGTAAGGAATATTGATTTGTGCCAGAGACTGGAACTTGTTCACCAAAATCAACCCCCCCCCCCAATAATGGGAACAAAAGTAGATCACCCCTATGGCCTCCCTGCTTCCCTGCTATTAGTGTGGTTTGTGGCTGAAGCTTTACTCCCACATGCACTCGTTCCTCCATGCTCTTTTGTCCTTCTGGCTGACCAAGACCACGACGCCCAGCAAGACCTCGGGAGCTAGGGGTGGGAGAAGAATGACTGTCAGCCTGCACCCCTTCATGACAAGGTGGGAGAGAGACACCCTACCTGCCCTGTCCCCTGCTGCAACTGTGGTTCATTGAGACTTGTACTGGGGTCAGAAGGTCCTGTGGTTAAGTGCTTTATGTGTGCTCAGCTTCCCCCTCTGTAAAAAGACAGTTTTTACTTCACAGGGTGTTTGAACAAGTAATATAGAATAATGAATTAGTCGTTGTAGCACCTGGCATGTAATAGATGCACAAGAAATCTTTGTTCTTTGAGGGTTGTTGTTGTATTTCAATGAAATAATCATTTTGAAAAGAGATACTAACATGGGAAAGCTGGCAGATGGAGGTGAGAAGAAGCCCTATACCCCACTCATTCTAAGATGCTTGAACAATTGGTGGAACTACTCACTTGTCCAGGGTAATGGAAGCTGGGCGTTGTAGATGGAATGCATCATAGTGCAGAATGACATTCATTTAATCCCAAGCCCCTCCTCAGTATCTCCTCCCAACCCCAAAGCCAGCTGATGAAGCTGGGAAACCAGTGGACAAACAAGCAAAGCAGCGGGACTACAGGGAGGACTGTATGAGGAGCAGCTTTCACACTGTGAGTGCTTTTTAAAAAAGATGGCAACTGGGATGATTTAGGTGATCTTTAAGATACTGTCCAGCTCCAAGGTCTGTGATCCTTAAGAAAATAAAGAGAATTTTAGTTTCATCTTCTTTTGACTCCTGTGTCTCCCAAGCCCATCATTACCTGAGGAAGCACAAATGAGAAAGATGATTCCCCCCAAAAGCAGAAAATAAGGAGAAAGTGATAATACCAGTGGTCTCCGGTCCATGAAAAATTCACACAAGCATTTTATTTTGTGATGAGGGGGAAAAACAAGTCAAGTTAATATTTAAGCATCATATCCCTTTAGTAATACTCTTGGTTCATTTTGGTCGGGGTATATGTCCATCATCTTTGTACAAATTTGTATGGATTTTTTTCTCTTTTAAATGTACCATTTTTTCTTCAAAGGGCTTCAGACATCATTAAAGAATAAGCTGTGGAACCAGATCTGGATCTGAATCTTGGGTGAGTTAGTTAATAGTTAGATGTTTCCTCATTGTAAAATCGGGGTTAAATGTGTACCTGATAAGGATGTCTTGAGAATATTAGGAGTCATTAATGCAAGGGGCATGTAATAAGTGCTCACATCTGAGTGAGAGGAAGGGAGGGAAGGAGACAGGCAGGGTACCGCAGGGACTCCAGTGAGTAAATGAGCAGCAACGGGGCTTCCTCCTGCCAGAAAAGAGAGACAGCCGATCCTGAGAAGTCTAGGTTGTGCCTGCAGAGTATAGGAACATCAAAAGGAGACGGAGGTTCTGAGGAAGCTATTTTTAAATGGCTTCCTGCTGGGAGACCAGCTTTCAGGGAAGGTTTAGTTCAGGCCCATTGTAGCTTTCCACCTGAGCTTCCTGCATCCCTCCCGTCCCTTCCGGCATCAATCCCCGTCTGCTGGTACAAAGTGAAAGACGCCTGCCTCAGGGGCACTGTGGTCACTGCAGCCTCTTCTTCAGAGCACCATGTGGAGGCTCTGGTCAGTGCTGAGATTTAAGAGGAAAAAGAGGAAGCTTCTGGAACTGAACAGAAATGTGGCTTTCTATTAAAAAGGGGGAATGTTATTTTTAGTCTTAGCGTGAGTTGCTTAGTTGTTCCTCCTGCTGTCAGCTTTTCATAAAGTGACTTTCTGGTATGGGGACTGTCAGGTTAGAGACCTGGAAAATGGTAACAATCCACTCTCCACACCTAGGGCTCCACATGCCTACCATCACTTCATTTGCTCCTGACCTGCCTTTGGGAGGTGCCCGCTGAGGGAGTGCAAGGGCAGGTTTGACGCAGTGGCTGGTGGCTGGATCACCTCTCATCTTCACTCCCTCATACATCTGCTGGTTGGTGTTGGTGCTGGCTGTGACCTCAGTGAAGGCTGTTGGCGGAGCACCTGCACGTGTCTTCTCCACGTGGCCACCTGGCTCCCTCAGAGCATAGTAACCTGGTTCCAAGAAGTAGGGACTGGGGCTGGGCAGAAGTTGCGTTGCATTTTCTGACCTAAGCTTGGAAGTCACTCAGCACCAATTCTATTCTTGTCACAGGTCCTCCTAGATTCGCAGGGAAGTGAGGTGGCCTCCCCTGCCTCAGTGGGAGGAGTATCAGCATCGTACTGGAAGACGGGAGGCCTCGTTGTGGCCAGATGAAACACAACTCTGTGAAACAGACAGGAACTGCTGGAGGAGTGGAGGCATGGGATTGGTGTTGGAGAATTAAAGAAAATAAGACCTTTCTTTTTTATCTTTAAAGATACAACTTTCAAACACTGGAATAATGGGTTGGGACGTGTGGAGAAATGGCAACATAAAAGAAAGCAGAAACAGAGTTTTAAAAAAATCCATTCATTTGGGACACACTGCAAAATGAAGAATCCAAACTACTTTACACCACTGAAAAGTCTTAGAAAGTCCTTCTCTATTTCAAGGTTATTTGTCCAAGATTTTCAGTATTTCTGGTATTTTTATGGTTTAATTTTTGATAGATTTGGGAATTATTTTGATGAGAGGGACACAGGAGTTCAGATTGATTTTTTCTGAGTTCTGACATCTACTTACTGATTAATCATCTTTTCTTCATTAATTTGAAAATTTACTTTATCACATACTAAATTCCTATATATTTGGGGCTCTATTTTTGGATATCATTATTATTATCATCCTCACCTGAAGACAGGCTTATGGGTTTTTACAGAGAGGGGAAGGGAGGGAGAAAGACAAACAGAAAACATCAAAGTGAGAAAGAAACATCGATCAGTGGGTCGCCTCTCACATGGGCCCTGCCCAGGGACCAAACCCATAACGTAGGCATGTGCCCTGACCAGGAATTGAACCTGTGACCTTTGGTTTACAGGACAATGCTCCAACCAACTGAGCCACACTAGCCAGGGTGTGGACTCATTTATTTTAATCTGCCCTCTTATCCTACCAAGATAATTCTCCAACTCATCAGCTCTGGAGCTAAACAGACCTGGCTGGCTCAGAAGCAGCTTGGCTGTTGCCTACTTGAACTCTTGAAGCCTCAATTTACTTTTCTGCAAACTGGGGATAATTCTACATACCTCACTGGGTTATTTTTATGAATAAATGATTTCACATGCTGTGTAAACTGGGTGAGCCACAGTCGCCAGCATCTGTGCAGGTAGGTTCTCTGGGAAGCCGGCTCTGAGGTGGAGGCCCATGTGCAGGGCGTTGTTTTGGGAGTGCCCTGGGACCTGCACCCGTGGCAAGGAGGGCGAATAAAGAGTGCCAGGCAGTGATGCAGACCAAACAACACCTGAGCCAACACTGAGAGAGCTCTGCAGGTCACAGAGCCCTTTAACGCTGTCCTGGGTTGGCCAGGCTCTCTCTCACAAGCCACGTCAATCAGCGTGGGACCACCACGGAAAGGGATGTGACCTGGGTGAGGTAGCTCTCTGCTGCTGAGGCCATTTGCCCAGAGGCAGGGCTGATCAGTCCTTTGTGAAAGGAGGATCCTGGCTGCACACCAGTGTGCCCGCCACGGCGCCTCACTCCTTTCCCCTTCGTCCTCTCCCTCATTTCCCACTCGCTCTCGAGTGAAGAGAGTTCAGGAGGGCTTCACACTGTAAGGTTTCCTGTACAGGACCACTGGCAGGATGAAATGTCAACATTTGTGGCATGACGAAGGCAGAGAGAACACGCTCAGGGGCGGGGAGGGATGGTCTGCATGAGATAGGTGAAACGACACAGCCGAAATGAATGAGCCGTGCGAGGACTTGAGCCCGAAGCCTTCATCTCAGGTTAACACACTGTTCTTCTGATAATTTTTGTTTGCTTCAGGATCAAAAAATCGACTCCACGGAGGAATGTGAACGTGGTGACCAGGCTGTGGCAGGACCCTGCGGTCACAGGAAAGTATGTGCACATATCCGACAGGACAAGGCCATCAATTTGCTTTGCCTTTTATTATAAAAGTAAAATAAAAAATAGCATTTATAAATCCAACATTTCTTCTCTTAAAGTATTTGATCTAAAAACATATTTACAATAGCAAAATGCAGAAAAGGGGAAAATACCATTTCAGTACTGATTGTAACCATGTTTAAATATTGGCAAGCACATACTCTTTTTCAAATCACAGAGATAACTGCATTAGAAAAAGCAGTAGCCTTTTGTAATTACACACTGAGACTCTCATTTTAAAATATCTCATTGAAACTATCCTTAATAAAATATTAAGAATTTTTTAATTCTTAATCTGGATGCATGACAGTGCTGTGGACGGCCAGGAAGAACACCAGGTGGGGACCGTGACACCTAATGACAGTGGGGACGCAGTGGAGGGACAGCAGCAATGACAACAGAAAGCAGCTGGGAAAGCTCAACCAGGTACCTCGCCTCAGATGGGGCACCAGCGCCACCAAAGGCCGTGACTGCTAGGTGCTATCTGCAAGTGGGCCGGGCTGAAAGTCATTTAAGAACCAAGAAAGGAAGGCAAGTTTAAAAGGCCTCGAGTAATCCAGAACAACCCAGGCCAGCCAGTTCTCCTCGGAGCACCTTGGATGCACTCTGCCTTCCTTCTTTTGGGCAACGCAGAATTTCAGAACTCTGGTTTACAGGGTGTTGGAGATTGCCAGAGGGCTAAATCTTGCCTTCTATAGGTCCTTCCTGCCCGAAGTCATGGGGCATTTTGTTAAGAGTTAGCAACGAGCTGCCGCCGGTCAGAGACTCCGTGAAGCTGAGTTTGTGGAAGGACGTCTCCACGCCGCTGTCACAGATGCTGTCGCCACAGAGCTCATCTGAGGGGAGAAAACGTGCGTTCACTGGGGTGCAGCTGGGAACAAGGCAGAGCCTCCGCTCTTGTCCACTGTTCATCCCAGCTGGGCTCAAAGTCTGGATCGGAAAGGCCTGTGTGCTATTCTTGCCCATTAGTTTCTACAAGTCACCACATTCCGCCTACACCGCCCGCCTGTTCGCTGTTCACGGTGGGGGGAGGGGCAGAAAGCACCCAAAGTAATATAAAAACTGCGAAGACACCAAAATTAGCCAAATGTTTTCACATCTCTTTTCTTATGACCTAGCCTCACATTTATCAGAATCCTTTCTGAATTCTCTTGACCCAATGTGTACCTTTCTTTCTTAGAAATCGGGTGTCTTTTTCCAACCACTGCGTTACCTATTTTATAGCTGATATAGGGGAAACTGCTGAATCTAGGCAAAATAAATTGTCGACAGAAGTAGGAACGAAAGATATCTTTCTGAGCCTCATATGCCATTAAGCACTATATACTGCCTCAAAAACATTTTGGTAGCAAAAAAAAAAATAAGGTGGTTTTGATGACCATGAGTCCGTGCTGGACAATCAGGTCAGTGTCTCCTGGCAGAGGAGTCTCCTTAGGGGCCTGAATGAACGACGTGAACTATTTCCTACAGGTAGGGAGTGATCAAAGAAAGGGACAGACCTCAGTGCACCTGAGTCAAATGTTACCTTCTGATATCTCAGACTCCAATACGAAAATTCAGACTTTAACGGCAATGACATGGCTATTGTTATTTATTGATTTATTCAATCAACCAATCTTTACTGGGTTTCTATTATGTGCTGGGAACTGTGAGGTACTTCAAAAAATAACTCTATAAATCAAGGGCTTACAGCTTTTTAACATGTATGGTCCCATTTCTTTGTGGGAGGGAACATCAGGTCGTAAGACAGGAGATGGGGTTAGTTTTCCTGGTGGACACATTATTTCTTTCTAAAGTGGGCAAAACGCCTGTCCTGACTCCCTAGGAAGGGCTCCCTGGCCAAGGAGACACTGGTGCTGAAACTGAATGGGAAGAAGGAGCCAGGCTGGCGAGGATCTCTGCAGGGCAGGGGAAGAGCAGGTGCCGAGACCCTCAGGCTGGACTAGTGAGCTGGAGCTGGAGGACGGTGGAGCTGCACAGCAACAGGGAAGGGCTGATGAAAGCCATGTTCAAGGCACGAATGAGTAAAGAAGAGACACTGCCTTTATCGCTCACCTCCTGTGTTCAAAGCCTCCAACAGTGCTGAGCACAGAGGATGCGCTCGGTAAAGATTTGTTGAATGGATGAATGAATTGGAGGGTACACAGCAGAAGTACCATAATCTTACTAGTTTTGTAAACTGCCTGTTGTGTGGAGAATGAACTGAAGGGGAACCGGGAGATGGATCAGCAGCTGCTGCTGGAATGGACAGGCAACGGAGGTGGACTGGATGAGGAGGGTGGCTGCAGAGAGGAAGAACTTGATGGCTGTCTGCACAGTGATTAGGACCGGGGAGCATTTGTGTGCCAGTCTTAGGTTTTTGACTTAATCTCCCGGAGGACAGCAGTGCTTCTGACTGATGTGGCCAATATTCAGTTCGTGTGGGGTGTTCAGACATTAATGGCAATGGCACGTGTGACTTTAGAAGGGGCATGTGGAAGGGGCAGAGAGGGGAGTGGAAAAGCCAAGAGGGCTGATGGTTTGAAACAGGAGGGAGTGGTCCGCTGTGAAGCGTGCTGGCAGCGCTGGAGAAGATGAGAAGGATGGGGAGCAGGTGGCCAGACCCCAGGCGCCCTGTGAGCAGCAGGCCCGAGAGCAGGCCCGGCAGAGGGTTGGGATGGGCCCCGACTGCAGGGGTCAGGGAGAGGAGAGAAGGCAGAAAGAAGGACACTACGAAGTCCTCCTGCACAGCTCTGCCATGTAGGAGGGCAGAGGAGCTGGGCTGTGGGTCAGAGGGGAGTGGGATGAAAGGACCGTTCTTTGTTTTTGTTGATTTATTTTGAAAAGATGAGGGAAACCATAGCATGCTTGCTAAGTGATCCAGTGGGAGCGGGGGACCGCGAGTGCAGAAGGGATGCTGCGGGTCAGAAAGAAAATGCAGGTAGTGGCAGTTTAGAGAGCGGGACAAAAGGGAAATGCAGGACCGTTGGGCTGTGAGGAGAGTCCACTGTGCTCTGTATTTTAGGTGGCCGACAGGTGGACCCAATAATGGTGTGAGACGAGGTCGGCATCGTGACCCCAGGCAGGACCCGAGGAGCTGAGGGTGCGGTGGGAAAACCACAGCGTCCATCCACAGTCGGCGTGCCAGTGCTGGTTCTAGTGCATTTTTCTCTTTTAAATTTAAAAGATGAGAGACATAATATTTACCTTCACCACCCACATCATGTTTTTAGCATCTATTAGGAATCTAAATCAGTCACGTGTCACTGTGATTGTTCCTGGGGACAGCCCCGCACCTGAGCGGAGGTGTCAGGGAGGGGGCTGCAGGCAGAACCTGTGAGCCCGGCAGGGAGGAGACAGACACCGGGGACCGGATGTTCAGGGGACGACGGTGGGGGCACACGCCACAGCCCGAGAGAGTGAACGCACTCGCCTGACCCACTGGCCCAGGAAGCAGGAAAATATCTCAACTGCTTTTTCTTTTTCCCCTTTACCTATGTGTTGTCTGGTGGAGTCCGGTGAGAGAGGCAGCGAGTGGGCCCGAGAGGCGGTCTTCACTGGGCTGGGGACTGTGGTGCCTGAGGTGCAGAAGGCCGCTTGGATCACTTCGATCGCTTCAGTGTAGCCCATCTGTCTCAGGGCCTCCAGCAGCTCCCTTACTGTCCCTCCAGAGACCTGCACGAAAGAAATGAAGAATGAATGTGTTCTTGTGTGAAAACCTGTGCAGGGAACGACCGGGCAGGCTGCAAACACGCACACGCCTTCCCTCTGCCAGGCTGCCTCCTTCACCGCAAGAGGCAGGTGGTCCTGGAAGGTCAGGGCAAACAGCATCTAAGCAAATACTATCTTTGAGTCAAGTTTCCTGTTTTAGCTCAAAGAGCATTCAGGAAATGACGGAGAAGAGGTTGATAGTAAGCACAGATTGAGAGAGATGCTGAGGCAGTGACGCTACCTAGAGCTCAGTTCATGCAGTGTCCCTGTTTAAGCTGAAGCTCTAAAAGTACTGGGAAACAAGAGCTATCAGTCAAGTTTTCAGTCCCTATTTACCTTTTAGTTTTGGAAATTACCAGGTAATGACTCCATGAGGAGTCACCTCACAGAAACATGATTCCATGTCCTGACACATGATCAAGGCATGATCTTCGGGACAGGAAGCAATGACTATCCATCCTCGTCTGTCGTGTTTGTTCAGGGAGATCAAAGTTCTGGGATCATCCTGGCCCTCTAGGTAGCATTTTTGCAGACAAGCTCAAGGCATTTGAAAATAGGGAACGTCTCTAGTATCTGAAAACAGCCTAGGTATCTGAAAGGCTTTGACCTTGGCCTGGGCCACCCTCCCAGAACATGGGTAACAATGAATTCTTCTTCCTCAGAATGAAGGGAGACGGAAGGGGGTTGTACCCAGAAGTAATGTTAACAGAGCAAAGTCAAATACACATAGTTAGCGATGTCAGGGGGTGCTGTACCTCATAATTGTCCATGAGAGTTTTAGAAGGAGCAGGGCTCAGCCGGAAGGCATTATTGAGGATCCCCAGACCCAGTTTCTGTGCCAGAGTAGCCCAGTTTTTATCTGGATCAGGAAATTCTAGCAACTTGTAGAGCTGCAACTTTGCATCTTCAGTCAGCTGCTTCATGTCTCCTGAAGGAAACGAAGGAGAAACATGCCTGTCCCAGCGGAACAGAGACACGCTGGACGGGGTGACGGCTGCCATGCTGCTCACCCTCCCTCTGCGCCCCCTGGAGGTGGTCGAGCTCCTTCACCTGAGCGTCAGCAGAAGGCAGGGGAGTACCAGCAGTACTCAGGAAAATATCTCAACTGCCTTTTTGTCTTTTTTCTTTACCTATTTGCTGTCTTGTAGAGGCAGGTGAGAGCTTAAATTGCATGTCCCCCTTTCACACCTCCAGGCTCTCCTGATTCTGCAATGACCTCCGGCCGTCTGCAGACACCCTGGATGATGCTGGTGCTCCCCGCCCCCCGCCCCACTGACAGTGGGGAGGAAACGCTGGTTGGAAGAACTCACCTTGCGCCAGTAAATCATCAGATGTAAACTCTGGCTCATACGGTTTCCCATTTAGTATGTCAAACACCTGTTGGGAGAAAAACACGGGGAACAACCGTGAGGGAAATATGTGGTGTTTTTTATTTTTTATTTTTTGTCATTAAGAACTCAGAATGTCCTTCTCAGGCGGTTCTGGTGCCTCGAGAACGGAAGAATGGAGAGGAGTCTGGGCCATGGCCCAGGCGCACGCAGGCCCGCCGGGGCTATAGGGCCAGGAGGCTGTGTTCCCTGGGCGCTGTCCCAGAAGGGCTGCAGGACCCAACCCCGCCTCACAGAGAGCAAGAGCAGGCCCTTCTCAGGGACAAAGCAGTCCATGCTGCCAGCTCAGCCATGTCTCGGCGAGGGTCACTCTCAGTGATGTCTCCCTGCGAGCCGGGTGGGGGCTGACCTTCCTCAGGGCTGGGAAGCTGTGTCCCCTCACTGCCCCCTCCTTCCTAGTAAAAGACTTACGAGAATGAGTTTTACAGACTTGCTCAGAGTGAGGTACGGAAATGCACACAGGGCTTGGTGTTAGCCTTGTACCATCTACATTCTAACTCAGGGGCCAGAAAAGTCTTAAGTTAAACAAATAAAGTCCCACAGCTATGGAGGCCTTTCTGTGTTCTCTGCAGTCACTTTGCGGCTGGCTGACCTGCGGAAGGATGACTTGGGTCACTGAAGTGGGTTATCTGCCTTGTGTGGTGAGGCTTCTGGGAAAGCCAGGTGCTCAGTGTAAAAGGAGAACCATGTGGTCTCTGCCGGGGTCACTTAGCTCAATCCACATGGGCCACGAGGAAGCCACGGGCAGCTTTTGGATGTGGAGCAGTGCCTGCCCGTAAGAGAGCTGATTTTGTCATGTTGGAGATCTGTGTGCTGCCCAGGGCCTTGCTCTGGCTCTTCTGGCTGGGCCAGAAGGACCTGGTAGCTGCTTTTCATTTTGAGATCTCTGGTCGGTGGAGTTTTGAGGAAGGCTTTAAGTCTGTTTACTCTGTTTATATTATTGAAATCCTCAGAAGAATCTCCAGTTTCCTTTTAAGTTGAGAAATCACTTAACCAAAGTTCAAGCAAACCATAACATTTTATCCCAGCTTCAGGAATTAAGATGGGACAATTCTGACATGAGTTCAGAATGGATAACTCCTAATGTGAATTTTGTGTTTTCTCTCTTCTAACCCTCTCTTAGCACCTAACTTTGAGCTGATTCCGAGTACACTTTTACACTCAGAACTCTGCTGACCTAGATCTCTCATGGATAAGTTTTTCAAGATAAACACAGCTCTTGGCAAGCAGACTTTCTTAAGAAATAAAAGCCATATGCTCTGGGAAATGAAGACCCAGGGAGACCACCCGCTCTTACATTCCCGAGCCTTTGGCTCCCCCGGGAGCTGCCATCAGTCCAGAGCGACACTCACCTGCCAGCTGGTGGCCATGTCTAGGGGCGTGGTTCCAGGCACGACTCCTTCGTCCTCTCCATCCTTTTCCCAAGAGTCGTCCAGGCCATAGAGAGGCTCAAAGTTCTCTGCCAGGGGATCTGCTCCTGTGAAGTCAAGTTACACAGCATTGAGTGAACCCGTATCTCGTCAACTTCCAACTGCTGTGGGGGTCAGATCGGATAAATGTATAAAACATTACTTAAAAACATAGAAGACATTTCTATTGAAATATCCAGAGACCATCTTTTAAATTCTAATTTATTTTGACTGTAAAGGTGTCTGATGATACCCTATATATCCAAGGACACTTTTGAAACAAAACACTTGGAAACTCTCCCTCTCTCTCTCGCATTTAATGCTGTAGGACAGTTTTAAATCGAACGAGGAACCTCTGATCTGGGGACGAGTGACAGCACTTCACAGAACCCGGGTGCGCCCTCAGGATGAAGGTCCTAATGTTCAAATTTACGTGCATTTCTCAACTTCCTCTCCTATTTGCTCAAAACACCGAAGATGCCTGCTCTCTGGCTACACGTTTATATTACTGAAATCCTCAGAAGAATCTCCAGTTTCCTTTTAAGGTGAGAAATCACTTAACCAAAGTGATTATTGGCAAGTAACCAATAATATAAACTGGCTACATGTTCAGTTTTGTTCCCGGGTATAGCATGGCCAGGGCCCTGATCACCACCCACAAAAACCACCGAATAAACCTCTGCTAGGATGTGTAGTTATCAAAGAAGTTAGGGCTCATCTTGGAAAATCTAGTCTTGTCCTGCTTGGTGTAGCTCAGTGGACTGAGTGCGGGTCTGAGAACCAAAAGTTCACAGGTTCAATACCCAATTGGGGCAGATGCCTGGGTTATAGGCCAGGTCCCCAGTAGGGGGCACATGAGAGGCAACCACATATTGATGTTTCTCTCCCTCTCTTTCTCCCTCCTTTCCCCTCTCTCTAAAAATAAGTAAATAAATTATAAAAAAAAAGATAGAGAAAGGAAAATCTAGTCTGTTCTTTAGCCTGCAGCAGGAAACACCAAAAGTAACTCAAAGATCAGAGCTAGGGTTACTTCTCCAAGGCTCAGGGACTAGTTTCATGGGGGAGTCTTTAACTTGATGCCGAATGAACAACAGTAAGTTCGGCGAACTCTTTTGAGAAGAAGAACTTGTTGCCCTGCTGGGCGAACATCTGATTTGTACTGACTTTAATAACAGGGAGTGCCCAGTAGAATCGAAGGAGGTTCTTCATGTTATTTCTCATCTGACCATGAACACGGTGGGGACACTCAGGTGAGCCGCTCACAGGACTGAAGACTGAGGAGCTGAGCTGTGTGGGTTCCTTACATGACCTTCTTCACAACTTTGATCTCAGCACTAGGTTTCTCACATGAGTTTCTTCATTTGTCTACCAAGGAATCTGCTCCTTGCTACCCTTCCCATGAGACACTGAGAATTCAACAGAAAGCATTTTTGAAATGGTTACAGCTTCTTGTCTGAAGGCGTTTCTTAATTAGAACCCTGAATTACCAGATGAGAGTGTCTTATTCAAGAGAAAGTTTAACTGGACAAGGGGGAACACAAAAGGCTGCTATTTATTGGGGATATAATTTTACTTGTCAGGAAAAGGTGGTGCCCCAGAGAAGAAGTTCCTACACTTTTCTGGACTCAGCTTTTTACAAAGGTGTGTAACCTGCTCTGTTTTCTTGAATTGGTAGAGCATTTACCTTCTTAAAAAATTTAATAACCTCTAAAGTGAATCAGATATATCATGGCAGGTTGGAGATACCAATATCATTAAATAGTTTTTGAGGTCTTAAATAGTCAGGGCAATAGAGATTCAAGGATGAGCAGCAATAATTTTTCTATACTTCAAAGGATTAGAGGATTAGGAGTAGAGGATTAGGTGGAGTAACACCTGCAATCCTTGAGCCATACGGGGACAGAAACACAGTGGGGAGAACGAAGTTGGGACGTCTGGACTGAGAAGGTGTCATTCATCACTCTGCTACTTATTGGGACCCTGGGATTGGGACGCAAAAGTCCTCTAGTTTGTTTCCTCAGCTTTCAGATGGGAATAATAATAATAATAATAATGGGATTTATCTCAAGGGGTTATGGTGGATGAAGTAAGATTAAATGGGACATGCACGTGGGATGCCGAGCACAGAGCCCGGCACACAGGTCGGTCAGGAAACGCCCTCGACGTTCAGTGCCTCACACACGACAGCACCCAGCGTGGGCCCTGCTTGCTTCCAGGCACTTTGACTTCTAACAGGTCTTTCTTGCACAAGGAGTCTTTAAATTGTTTCTCACACCAATACACATTTTTCTCCTGAGGACTTCAGATACGAAGAGGCTGGTACTACTCAGAATTCTATAAAGGAATTTACTTGAACTTTAAGATCTGTTGTCACGGGGGCCAACCTGAACAACCCCAGCCCAGCCCAAACAGGTGAACCGGAGAGTAAAAACTCTGCATCTCAGGGTGAAGCCTGGGATTACTAGTCCAAGCAGTGCTCTATGGCAGTTAGAGTGTGACTGGCCAGAGAACTTTTTTACTCCTGCCCTTCAGCAGCACCTCTGCGGCTCAAAGACGGTGACAGGCTGCCCCGCTGAAGCTGGGTTTGCATTCCTGATAACATTTTCCCCAACTGCCTGCCAGGCCGCCTCACCTGCTGCTTTGAGAAGCGCTGCCATCCGGGTGGACCCTCTCCCGGCCGCTATGTGCAGGGGTGTAGTTCCGTCATAGGTGGTGCTGTCTACGTCGGCATCACCCTGCAATTCGGCCCACACGGAAAAGGGTTAGTCGAAGGTCTTGTCCTTTTGTCCCCATGTCCCAGTCTTCATGGCTCCTTGAGTTATATTACTAGCACAGCTACTGTTTGGGGCAGACTCTGCCACTGAAACAATCCCCAGCTAGAGCTCCCAGGCAAGGGTCGACAGGAATGTCTGAAGCTGCGGCTCTGAAGCCTTGCGTAGACATGAAGTAGACAGAGAGGAATGGAGGCAGAAAGGCTGTTACCAACACCATTTTTTCAAAAAAGTTCCCTAAATCTCCCTCGGAATTTAAAGCAAAGGCAAATAAGTGCATCCTTTACCTCCAGGAGCAGGTAGCCAGCCAAGGAGATGTTGTCATGCTCAACAGCCAGGTGCAGCGCTGTGCGACCCGACTTCTGCTCCTGCGAGTTGATGTCAGCCCCGGCGGCCACCAGCTGCTTCAGACACGGCATGCTGTTGCTCATCACGGCTATGTGAATGGCGTTCTGACCTGCGGCGCAGGCACAAGGACAGTCACAGAGTGGGAGGGCTGCTCACAAGACGCTCTCAGTGGAGCTGAAGGAAGTGACAGAACTAGTCCACAGAAAGGGGAGGCTGACGGGTCTTAGCACGTCTAGTGCTGGGTCTCTATTCCAGATAAGTCTTTATAGGCACTGTCACTGAGCTGTTCTGCACGTAAACCCACAGTCTCCTTTGAGGCTCTCAGGGGACACCAAAAACAGGCAAACGTTTTTTGAACAAATGATACTTTCTACACTTGAAGTCCAGTGTTTTTAGGACTCTGCTTTTTCTCCTACTGACTAACTTTCCCAAGTCATCTTTAAAGGAATCAGCTACGGTGAGCAAGAGAAATGCCCACAAAAGATGGTGAATTCATTCCAGGTGATTAAGAAAAGCACTTTGGGTGCAAATCATATAACAACACATTTATCCAATATCTACTAACTGTTTGGAAGGCAGACAGAAAAGGTTATAGCACAACGTGTGATTCTTCTCTTACCTTCCCCATTGGGGTGGTCAATAAGTAGTGCTGCCTTCTTGTGCTTGAGTAAAATGCTGAGAATTTGATCATGTCCTTCTTTGGCAGCGAGGTGTAAAACAGAGTTACCCAAGCGGTCCAGGAGGCTCAGGTCTGCCCCAGCCCTCAGCAAGTCCTCCACCACTGCCTCCTGCTTGGTGATCACTGCCAAGTGCAAGGGCGTCTGGGAAGTTGGAGAAGGGGCAGGAGATCACACTGTCAGTAGGAAACACTTACAACTCACAGGCCTGACAGCAGATGGAGTCATATTGTGGGCTATTTTTCATTCCCAGATTAACTCCTCACCTCTGTAGAGGAATTACTCCCTGTCCCATATCAAATGCTAATGAAATTTACATAGTAGACAAACTTTTAGCCACTCAGTTATTAAGATTATTTCTCTATTTTCAATTCTTAACAGCCTTCTTGTTTCTCACTTCAGCCCACTGATTCTGATCTATTAACTCATTAGTAATTTTATTTTCCTTGAAATTCTAGTAGGACTCTATCTTCAGCTTATAATTCCATATGTTAACAAATCAAATCAAGACTATGGTTCTACTGAAAAAGTTTGACGAACCACTCAAGAGAAACCAATTAACAAAGGCACCGCTATTCTATACTGACACAGAAAATAAACTGGTTAAACTAAAAAGTATCATTCTGTGGTCTGGCTCCATGAGGCCAATCAATAGAATTCCCCAGCCCTGTTTTATAAAAGCTGCCGAAGGATTCTACACTTGGTAAGTGAAACCACAGCACCACGTCACTCGGAGGGCTCAGATGGACAGCCAGACCACAGGCTGTTGACACCTAATAGGTGAGCAAAGAGTCCATTTGACTCCCCTGCCCATGAAGCAGCACCTCGGTCAATGTAAATGAGATGTTTTGAAAACTGTGTGTTTTCAAAATAAGACAATGAGTCACAAAAGTATCTTTCACAGAACTGAGGTCACTGACAGAACAGCAATATATTTTTTATACAAAACAGCCTATTTCACAGGAGTCTGTGAAGTCCAGCCTGTCCAGTGACAATTTGCTTAAACCTTCCCTCTCAGTAAGCAGTCACTGTGGCAGCGACAGCGAACACCGCCCTGGCTGGCGCAGCGAGCCCATGTACACCGGGCTCGGATGAAAGGTGCTCAGCTGTCTAAGCCTCAGTTACAGTGACCATTTAATGCCACAGAAACAAGAGAGGATTTTTTCCCCCCAATTCCTATTCTCCCCTTTATTTTTTTGTCTTGTAGGACTATATCCTGGCTTAAAATGGAATGATAGCCTCAAAACTCTAAATATATAGGCTATTGGCTAAAAGCCTGCCTCTTGAAAAATAAACAAGTAGATAAATAAAAACTTTTTTTATTAGTCAGAAACGCTATTTGGGGAGATGGGAAAAGAAAATAGAATGAGAAAAGATCTGAAATGATATTATTCAGGGATTAGGAATCATCTATAGTTTCAGAGCAATTCTTTTTCATATCATACAAATTCCCTATCGTAAGAGAGGATTTCTGTTCTGGAAGTTTTTAAGTCTCCCATGGTCCCAACAAAGGCTTTCTATGATACTTCAGGCTTTAGATCTTACACCCCAGGATTCAATCTCACACAATTACAACATATGGGCAACTAAGAACCCTTGTGCTATGCCTGGTGGACATATGCAAACATTCTTCAGAGCCAAGCAGACAATGACCCAGCAGCCCAGCTCGCTCCTGCATGGATATCTGAGTGATACAAATCCACAGGGGGGCCCGGGTGAGGGTATTCGTCACAGTGTTGTGTATGGAGGTGGGACACAAGAAGCTGTCCACTGCTGGGAAACAGGTACTTTACAGGTGGGAGATGTGCACTACGGGATTCTCCTCAGGAACTAAAATGGTGAACAAGCTACACACCCAGGTGCACCGGTGAATCCCATAAATAGAGAAGGCAGAAACGCAGCGACATGAAACACAAAGCCACTTACGCATTCTAAAAATATATTCATGAAGAATTATACAGACACATGCAAATGACTACATGTAAAACTGGTGAAACCTGAATAAGATCATATCACTGTCAGTTTCCTGGTTCTGATACTGAACTCTAGTTATGCAAGATGCTACCATGGGCAAACTGGGTGAAGGGTGCATGAGACCTTCTGGTACATTTTTTGCAACCACCTATGAACCTATAATTACATCAAAGTACAAATGAAAGGAAAAGTTAATGTGAAGCAGGACCAGTATGTATAACATAATGTGGACTGTGTGAGAATATACTAAAATATCTACTTATTTAAGGCATTAAGATGTATAAATTGCCAGTTATAAAACAGTCATAGGGATGTAAATAAAGTATAGCACAGGGATTTTGGTCAATAATGTTATAATAATTTGTATGGTATCAGATGGTTACTAGATTTTTCAGGGGATCATTCTGTAAATTCTATAAATGTCTGGTCACTATATTGTACACCTGAAACAGTGTATGTCACTATAATAGTGTATATATAATAGTGTTTAATAGTGTATGTCAACTGTATTTCAAAAATAACAAAATGAAGTTTATATGCTTATGTAGCTGATATGTGGGAATATACTTACAAATACAATAGTTACATTGGGGAGTGGGGCTGGGAGACTTGTGTGCTCCCAGGTAGGGCAACTTGGATCCCTCAAGGAATGTACCTCCTTCTGTGCCATTTTAAAAATGATAGCCCTAGCTTGTGTGGCTCAGTGGACTGAGTGCTGGCCCATGAACCAAAAGGTTGCCGGTTTGATTCCTAGTCAGGGCATATGCCTGGGCTGCAGGCCAAGTCCCCACTGTGGGGTTGGCAGCGGGGGGCATGCAAAAGGCAACCACACGTTGATGTTTCTCTCCCTCTCTTTCTTCCTCCCATCTCTCTGAAACTAAATAAAATCTTTAAAAATTTAAAAACTATAAATTTATAACAATTGAAATCATAAAAAATATGCAGGCAACCCCCCTCCCCCACTAATGTCTTACAGGAACATATACAAATAAAATAACCCACATGAAATGCCCTTGAGTGGCTGTCTACATTGGAGTGAGGGGAAGGAGAGAGGATAATAGGGTTTAAAGGGAATAGATTTCAAAAATATCTTCAGAAAAATCTTAGCTCTATGGACTTGGATTATTTTGAGCATGTCTCTCTAGGGGTGGGTGAGGACAGAGATCTGATCATGACAGATGGCCACAGAAACATTCTAAGATTAGAGAAAGGTATTTTGGGAGAATGCTTAAGACAACTGCCAAATAATCCAAATTACTTACAGAACTATTTAACTTCTCATCGAGAATAGTGAACAGAGAACCTTTTCAGCAGATAAGCAAGAGTCTAAGTCTTAGTGGTTTCTGGTTTTCAAATCGAAGCTGCCATTGGGGGTGTGTATGTGAGACCCAGAAAGCACACCAGGAGGTCCAGAATCCTCGCCCGCTGACCAGAGTACTGGCAAGGGAGGGAAAAAGGAGGCCTGCGACCTCCCGAGAGCCCTGGAACCAGAAGGCTCAGAAGCGGCGAAGGTGGCTGTTTCAGGGTTTTGTCTCCAGCACACTGGAGTCTCAATGCACATCACCAAATGATACAGTAAAGAGTTCAGCACATAAGAAGTCACCACCACTAATCCTGTTGTGCGTGTCCTTTGCAGGTCCTATTTATAAACAGAAAAACAAGTAATTCCTTGAATCTGACCTGCAGGCAGTGAAGGTGAGCAGTCTTTGAAAGGAGGGACGAGAGGTGACAACGTCGGATCACTAGTTTGACTTGTGTGCTTGTGAGGGCAACAAGGAATAGTCACTCCACAGGCCTGAGAGAATCAAGCTTTATGGGCCGAATGACTTTCCAAATACCAACCACCCACAAAACAGCATGAAAGATATGTGAAGAAGAGACCCTTTAAATGTAGTGCATCTAAAATTGGACCTCAACCTAGTTATTTTACAGTGTGAGTCGGTGAGGAACCCCTGACTCCATTTGCCCTTTGACATGAAGCACAACAGCCCAAGAAGAAGCCTTACATCCAGGGGGAGATTGTTATTTCGCCGTATCAGGAAACACTCAGATACAAATCTACTGACAGCTACATGGAAACATTTTAGTACTTCTGCTTTGAGGAAATAAAAATGATTCATGTCATCTTCTTTAAAAACTGAGGACTGGAACAGGTCCTTTATCATGTAAATGATTGTACATGAACATTGTCCATATTTTTAGAGAGAGAGAGATGCTTCAATCCGGCATCTGAGTGCACCATCTAGGCCAAGGAGGACTGGGTAGTCCCTTTGGGCTGAGTGAAGGGAAGGAGAAAACAGGCAGGCAAGCTGAGCGGGGTGATCCCAGCAGACTGGTACGGAAGACTGGTGGGGCCAGGAAGGTGCCAGGGGAGCAGAGGGGCTAGAGGCGGGAGCACCCTGGAAAGCTGAACCCTCCTCCCCATGTGCTAGTGCGGGCCTGTAGGTCCCTTAGCCAGAGGCTGGCCCAGGTCTCCAGGCTCCCAGCACCCAGGATGCAGGTCTGCCTGGGCAGTTTTAATCCCCTTGCCTCACCGCACATCTACACGAGCCCATGGGGCAGCCTCACTGAGGCTCCACCTAACTTCCCTCTAGGCAGCTCTGAAGACCTCTGAGACGGAGCTCCTCAATGGTTCTGAGCCCACCTAACTTTTATTTAAACTTGATTTGGGTAAAACTCTTTGGTGTTCCCTGTTTTCTTCACTCTGAGCAATCTTTCTATTTCTGAAAGACATTTTTTCTTCCTCAAGCAGCCTTTTCATCTTTTTGTATTTTGATTTAATCAGCACCCTTTGTTTGATATATATTTAAGCTAAATGTTGTCAAAATGTGTTTCATCAGATTTCAAAAATTCTTATAAATTATCCCCTTTTCAAACGTAATCTTTTTCAATTTTGCTTTGCTCGACAGATGTGATGCAGTTGTGCTAGGTTCTCCCTCTAACAGGGGTTGACTCTCTGGTGGCTTCTCAAGTTTCAAGTGTGCCTCCCTCCAGCAGGCGGCCGAATTTCACATGGGGTGACCGACAGAGCAAAGCAGCCCAATTTATTAAAAAACATTCCCAAGCGCTGGGCTTCCAGGCTGTCACCTGCAAAGATGTTTTGTTGTATGTTCTGCTACTGCTGCCAACATTAGAAATAACTCACACAAACACACCACATGCAAACTACGGATTTTTCAGTTGTATCCTTGATATCTGCACTTACCTGGTAGAGATCATTTCTCATGTTGATAATGTCATCCAAAACCAAACCACACGTGACTTCCAGCAGATCCCTCACAAGCTGAGCATGAAGGTGGATGACTGCTAAGTGTAAGACACTGGAACAAAAATACAATGGTGATAATCAACCAAAGTGTTAATATGAAAAAAAAAACCCAAAAGATTCCCAAGATATAATTAGACTTGTAGACTGCATCTGACTCTCACATCTAGTTTTCTTTGGCCCTCCAAATGTTTTGAATCTATATAGCAGCTGAATCTGAGGTGAAGGTGCCCTTCTGCCTACCCAAGGCTCCTACTCTCTTTTATGGTGCCTGCCTTGTCTCTGGGGGCATTCAGGCTTCATCCCTTGAGGCAGAAAGGCCCCTGGGCTTTGAGGCAGAGAGAGCTGAGTTCAAATCCCAGCTCTGCCTCCATGTTACGGCTGAGGGCATTTTCTCCTCTAACATTCCCTGACTTGCCTTGACATAGATGATGGGTGTGAAATGCCTGAATTAGGATCTGTTCAGGAAAGTATAGCTACCTCCCCTAGCTTTGCCACCATGTCTGTAAAACACAGTGCGGTAGCTTTAAAAAAAAAGATTTTATTTATTTATTTATTTTTAGAGAGAGGGGAAGGGAGGGAGAAAAAGAGGGAAAGAAACATCAATGTAAGAGAGAAATATGATCAGTTGCCTCTGTCAATCTGTCTGTCTCTCTTGAAAGTGCTCCAACTGGGGACCAAAACCACAACCCAGGCATGTGCCCTGCCTGGGAATCGAACCAGTGACTTTTTCCTTTGCCCAACCAGGACAGTGCCCAACCAACTGAGCCACACAGGTTAGGGCTGTGGAGACTTCTTAAGATCCTTTGAGATTCCAAGAGGGGAGAATGAAGTCAGGCATTTAGCTGGTGGGAGAAGACTCTTGAGGCCAGCTTCTAAAGGAACGACGTGAATGTATTTCTTCCTCGCACATGTTCCCTCTGCCTGAAATGGCTTCGGTCCTCTCTCCTCTGTCTGGACAGTGCATCTCCACCCTTCACATTTCAGTTCAAACCTTATGTACTTGGAGAAGACTCCCCCAACTTCCTAGGCAGAGTGAGTTGTCTCCCCTTGAGTTTACCGCTTGGCTGTGCAACTGCACTTTTCTACACATCTTTCTCCCTCTCTGTCCTGTGATCTTTGTGGAGGCTGGTTCTTTGGGTCAGCTTTTCTGGCCTGGCACACAGTTTAGTCACTAAAATAAGGATGACGGATGGAACTGAGGGGCTTGCACTAACAAGGTCAAAATCTTGGCATTTGCCAAGCATCATTACATTTTTTTAAGCATTCAGAAAACTTACTATTAAAATTAACTTAATAACAAACAACAACAGTAACAACAATAAAAGTGGCTACTGCTTGTTGAGAGCATCTATTTACCAGACTGCACTAAGCACTTGACATACATCACTCTCATTTATTGTAACAGTGATCCGATGAGGTAGATAATATTATCCTCATTTTTCACATGATGACACTGAGACTTACAGGCATAACAAAAACCAACCTGGGTCACAGAGACCCTGTGGTGAGGTCTCACTACTCACCAGTAGTGAGCGGTGACGCTGGGGTTTAAGCCCAGGTCTGTCTTGCTCCAAGGCATCTCTTAATCCCACTCTCGGGGAGTACGTGAAGAGTTGAGGGTGAACACCTAAGAGGAACACTACCCCAAAGCATGCGCAGGCTGTGGCACAGGGCACACTTGAAGCACCGCACGATGGTGGCAGCACATCTAGGGCTGGAGACACCGGCTGGAGCTGCTCTAACTTAAGGATAACAGGTGTCATCTTATCCAGTCCTTTTTCTTCGCAATTAGCAAGTATACCTTCCTGGGGGACCTCAAAAACTAAACTGTGACTCCATGACTGGAGAGATATTTTTAAATAAATGATTTCAGAGTTTCACTATTGTCTCTTGAAATGAGAGGCTGGAAGCAGGCTTCTGAAAAAGGCCTGAAGTCTGACGCAGACGTGATGCACATATACCAAGAAAAAGGCCACGCTTCACAAACAGCCTAAAAATTTCCATGTGCAGCTCAGCAGTTCATAGCAGAAGTACATTCCCCCTCCCCCATAAATCCTCACACCCTCATGGGAATTTCCCCAATACCAGAAATTTTTATTATTTTTTTCTTTATTCTATTTTCTGTGATGACTAATAGCCATAGGCTTCAGATTTTTAGCTGCATATGACAAGCTCAATGAAAACAATGGGCCTGAGCTCTGAAGGCCAAAAGGTATCCCCTTTGTCTACATTCTTTTCAGGACCCCATCAGTGTCCCCAAGTCTCAGATCTCTGGCCTCTAGCTGTGGCGAGCCCTGACAGCCTGATTGCACGAGTATGTCTGGGGGCCTTGGAGGGGACTCGAGGTATGGATTTCCTGCTTGGGCGGGGGAGGCCATCTCCTAGGCCCTTCTGTGTATGTCCAGGGTCCTCCTACCTGTTTACGCCTCCCCTGCAGTGCACCCACCTGAATGCATGCGCCTAGTGTTCCTTTCCACGACCCCCCCCTTCCAACACCAGCCATCCCTTTCTAACTTGTACATGTGTGTTTTTTTTTTAGGCTCATCGGTGCAGCAGGTCCCCAGGAGTGTCACTTAAAGTGTTGCTGTGCTGCCTTGGTTAACTGCTTTCTCTTGTGGTTACACGCTACTGGGTGCTACTAGGAGAATTTAACCCTGTTAAAAAACATTCTGCTGTTCATGGCATTACACAAAGAAGGCTGTACGGGTTCCTCTCATACTATGAAACAAGGCCAGTGGTTATACCACATCCTTGGTTACGCTGCAAGGAATGAGAACAAAGGTCTGTGTTTGAAAACCCGAGGTTGGCACTTTCCTAAAGAATTCGGTTCAGTTTTCAAACAGAGGTTTACAATATAGCACTCAGGAGCTGTTTCACAGAAAAGGATTTCTCATTGTCAGCACTATTTTAGGGAGGTTTTAGATAAGGCATTTGAGACTTGAATCTGAGGACTGCTGTCTTGTTATTTTTACAGGCCGTTGAGATTATTTTAGAAGTCTCAATGAAAGGATGAAGGGAACTGTTTTAGAAAGAAGCCAGGTGGCTTTGCAAGGACAAGCTCCGTGGCAGCAGGAACGGGAGGCGCGGTGTTGGGAGTGCCAGACTTCCTTACAATGCGGGGCAGAGCGGTCAGGAGTCTGAGCCAGTCACAGACTGGAGACCATCCACAGAGGCGGCAGAGAAGGAACCGGTAACTGGGAAAGAATGACATCTGCCTCTGAATCATTTTGTTGTTGTATTGTCTTTTTTTTTTAAAGACTACAGCACCCAGTATTGCCCAATAGAATCCCATTTAAGCACTAACCAGGCCTGACCCTGCCTGAGCTTCTGAGATCAGACAAGACCGGGGGTGTTTAGAGTGTTGTGGCCGGAGACTGTGGCATCTTTATTGGGCTTTCTCTTGAGTAGGCTTTCATTACAAAGAGACCAAGGAATAACAAGTGCTTTGGGGATCTGGTAGACTAAGTTTTCTTATTACATTATCCAATAATTAAAGCAAATGCCATTATTCTAAGTATTTGCTTACTAAATATTATTCCAAATTTTATTTCTATAAATAAAGCAAGGCTTTTCAAAAAGCACTATTGCCCGCACACATCTCAGTTCTCTTGCCCAGAATGCTGTGCTCTTAGATGAGCACTCCAGCTGCTCTAGAGTCGGAGAACTGCGAGTCACAGGGCAGGAAGAGCAAATTATGCCACTCACCCTCACTGACACGTTCTCTTCCCTGAGACAGTATTCCAGTTACAGGATCCAAGAATGCTCGATTGATTCTCCTTCCCACTAGCCAGTATGTGCACAATGGTTATCTCTTCTCCCCACCCTGAAACAGCCCTCGGGGACAGAAGTCCTCACTCACCTGTCCCCGTTCTCATCCTGCACTGCCGTGAGATGGCGCTGCACAGCCAGCAGCATCTTCACGTCTCCGGTCACCGCGTAGTCAAACAGGGCGTTGGCGTGCCGCTTGGCAAGCTGCATGGCCTTCTCTAGGAAGAGGTTATCTGCAAGGCAACAATCAAAATCATCGTGGAGTCTCCCATGCTGGCACTACAAGTATGGCATCACTGGGGTCAAAACCAACAGCACCAGTGTTCTGATACTTTGACACACATTGTTTTAGTTGCAAATGCTCCTTTAGGTGCTTTTGGACTGTGCTCACTAGGAACAGCACAAGTGGACATGGGCTGACTGACAAATATAGAGGCTGACCTAAGAAAAATCTATCTACAGTGTGTTAGGAAGAAAGAAGTTCAGAAATGTCTATTATTTTAAAAGGGACATCCAGATAATGCTGATTGGATTTTGTTGTAATTATAACTAAGTGCTCAATATCTTGGTGAAATACTCCTCTGTTGGAGTCTTGAGCAGCCCTCCTTTAGGCAAGTGTCAGAAAACCCTGTCTCTGCCACAGACAGACAGACTTGCCATGAGCCATTGATGTGTCTGTAAGGTTTGCTTCCTGCAGGTCAGGGACGCAAACTGCGGCCTGTGGGCCCAATCCTGCGTGTGGTCTGTTTTCACAGGGCCCCCCAGGTAAGCAGGGCTTGTTCATTTTTAAAGGAGTATAAAAAATATGCACTAGAGACCATATGTGGCCTCCAAGCCTAAATATTCACTATCTTTCCCTCTACAGAAAGTCTCCTGAGCACAGTGTGGGATAGCCTGGACTCCTGACACGCATTCTGGTGAGCACTGGCTCCAAGTACACACAAGAGTTCACTGCCTCTCCTACCCCTGGCTCTTCAGAAAAGGGCATTGGGATCAAAGGAGAGGTTCTTATTTTGAGGCAAATTTCCACTTTAGCATGATGATCAAGCTACAGTCTGGGGAGGAGAAATTATTACAGTTATAGAAGCTGTTTTCTATTATCGGTGGTAGAAATGATTTTGATTCTGTCTCGCAATGCTCTAAAACTGCATGGTTGTGATTGGTGAGTGATATGTAAAAGAATGTACTTTATATTCAAAGATAACACTGGGAAAATGGAAACACAAATGTGAATAAAATGACCTGACACATGCTTTTCAACAGGCACAGAGGACTGTGGAGAGCACACTGAGCTGGATATTGATAAACTGTCTTTAAATTAACAAAAAAAAAGAAACCTGTCTTCTGAAATAATTTCTCCACCTAGCAGCGACTCATCCCCTCCCCAACCACACAAGTAATCATCTGTGTGCTCACTTACCCTGAAACCTAGAAATCTCTCCCTTTCCTCCCACTGGACTCAGCGGGGTCGCATCCTCATCCCCACTGCTGGTCTCCTGATCTTCTTGTTCTGAGGTTTCAGTTACTTTCCCAGAGAAACTGGCAGCCTCTCTGTCACCACTCTCGTCACAACCTTCAGGGTCATTTTTGGATGAGGTGTCCCTGGTTCCTAAGATAAGAGCAGAAACATCAGGCTTTTCTCAATAAAATCTATTTATTAAGTTATAACCACTGTTTCAACATAGCTGTGGAGCTATTTTAAACTCTCACTTCTAAAAACCATTTTTAAAAACTTGAGGTGGAAGTAATAGAACATTATATTAATTTCAGGTGTACAATATAGTGATTTGGTATCTATATATTGGGAAAAGATCATTATAATCAATTTCATTAACATCTGTCAGCATACACAGTTACAAAATTTTTTTTCTTGTGATAAGAACTTTTAAGATGTTAAAAAACATCTTTTTTACACTTCAAAAAACTTGCATCTCTTCCCTTTATTTGTAAGGAACAAAATGAAGTAAGGCTCTTTTGTGAATTATAGGAAAGTGGAACTTTTCAAGTTTCTGAAAGCAGAGTACTCATTTCTTTCCTAAAGCTACTGTGTTTTTCACACCATAACATGCACCTAGGTTTTAGAGGAGGAAAATAGGAAAAAAATTTTTGAAGCAAAAAATGTGGTAAAACATTTAATAACATAAATAACATAATATTTCACCAATGTAAATGTAAACAGAACTCAACAGCAGCATTAACCACCAATATTCCTCCCAAATTTGGGGGAGAGGGGAAAACAGTGCGTCTTATAGTCCGAAAAATACATTAATTAACCAAGTAAGCTGTAAAGACACTGTCTCTATTCACATTCTTTAGTGTGGGGGCTATCCAGTGCATCATTTTGGACCCTACTCTTTCAGGTCTGACTCCGTTATCTGACAGGGATGATGAGAGAGCACCCACATTTCATGGGCAGACTGGTTCAAATCCTGGTCTTGCCACTAATAGGTATGTCCCCCAGTGAATGAGTGAACATTTCTGAACCTCAGTGTTCTCTGACTGTTAAATGGAGATACTGATATTTTTCTTATAGAGCAATCTTGAAGATTACTTAAAACATGTTAAGGCAGCTGACCTAAAAACAAGCCTTCATTCCACAGAGGGGAAGAGGTCATCGTATCATTTCTTCAATGGGTACACTGGAATGGACATGGAGTATAAACTACCTGGTGTGACAACTGCTAATTAGGGGAAGCATTTGATGGGAAAAGGACATCCCTACAAGATTCAAAATGTTTTCAAGTATAGTGTTTGAGGAAAAAAGAGAGAATAGCTAAGTTTGGTGGCTATTTTATGTTTGAATAGTCAAGTCTCTCTATGTCCCTTTTTAATGTTCTTTTCTTCCTCCTATTCATGCCACTTACAAAGTAAATATATAAATATAAACACTGCATCAGGAGTAGAATTTTCCCCAGGAAATAATGAGTTTCTTGAAAAACCACCTTCTTAGCTTATTTGCATTCATCGTTTTTTCAAGATAATATTGTTGTGATAAACAATGATAAAAAACTTTTTGGCATTACTTGGGTTTTTTCTTCCTTTCTCAGAATTAAATAAAGAAAGTATTACTTACCATGCTTCATCCCAGCGTTAGATTTAGTGGTTCCAGGGTGGAAGGTAATTCCACCATATGTTGGAAATCCATAGTGGGAGAAGCCATACCCTGAAATGGAAAGTAAAACAAGGAACCCTCAGGATGGTTTTCCTTACAGGGGTTCAGCAACCTTAGTGTCCTCCACTCAGGGGAACACATGCTTTGGTGTGGGAGGCATTTTCCTGTCACAGTGCTTCTGCTGAGAGTTAGTAAGATGTATCATGGGGTGGGGGTGGTCATGATAATCGGAATTCCACTCTGGCAAACTTACACTGGGCAAGTCAGGCAGTGCCCGGGCTTGGGCAGCAGCCGGGAGTCCCTGCTGGAGAGAATTGCACCCTACCTTGCGGGGAGAGGCCAAGGAGGAATGATACCACGCAAAGTCAGACTTGCCAACACAGAACACAGAAAAATAACCTCGGGAGGGAAAAACTGAACCAAACAAAATACAGTAAAATACAGGGAGGGACTCCTTCACAGAAACAAGGCTTATTTTCACACATTTTTGATAGAAACATAAACTGGTAAAACTCTTTGGGAAAGCAGCTGGTATTAGATGTTATATTCTCTGACACAGTAATGTTACTTCAAAGAATGTTATGTTAAAAAATATCTGAAATTAAAGAAAAGGAATGTGGATTGAATGGTTCAGTATAACATTTTACATAGAAAAAGGATACGACAGTCAAGTACGTTATATTATGGCCCCCCATTAGGGAAAAGCAGCATATGCTTTTCTACAATGGTTCTCTGCACACAAGCGTGATGCAAGGATAACAAACTGCTAATGCAAGAAAATGGTTTACAATACTGTGCATAAGAAGGATACACACAGCTGTACTTGAGAAAGTGCATAAATATATAGCATAATGTAGAAAAAATTAGAAGTAGTTAAACTTGGATGGCAGTATTTTATATATTTTCATAATATCTGTAATTTTCAACATTTCCAAAGAATATCAAAACAACTACGTCACAAAAAAAGAGGGAATATATCAAAATGTTCGCAGAAGTATTCTTTGGATATCTGGCTTTGGGTGATTTTTGGTATTACCTACATGTTATAAAATGAAATGACATTTCTTTGAAAAGAATTCTATTTGTTGGGAAATTGTAATTTAACATATCACACTGAATAGTGTCATAGCTTCCTCACCCCACAGATAAACTGGGAAATCTAGGAAAGGAAAATTCTCCCTTCTCCCATGTGAAATAGCTTTAGAAAGAACAGACCCACTTCGTACCTGGACCAGTGCTTCCGGCACCCCCTCCTCCACCACCACTGCCATACATGCCTCCACCTCCAGCCCCTGCACCGCCGCCGCCGAAACTATCTGAGAAATTGGGCATGAGCTTCTGCCGCTTCCTCTGCACTTCCTCTTTATCTGTTGTGAAAGGAAGAGAAACCAGAGGAGAAAAGATTGATTCAGTTCCATGCCTAGCCACAGAAAGGATATTGACCCTAATGGTATTTTTAAATATCTTAAAGGGAAACAGAAAGCACCCAAGGAGGAAGAGATGTGAAATTTCAAGAAGCATTAGATTTGTTCCAGTGACATGAAGACTGAGAACCAGCCTCAGGGAGACCACAGAGCGGTACACACCCAAATCCTCCCTACAACAGTCTCTTAAGTCTCCAAAGTCAAAGCAGACTGTCCATCAAAGATGAAGATCCTGAATAAGGAAAACATTATTGAGCATTTCACTCGGTGACACAGAACAGCTATCATTATCCAGCTAACACTAATTATGTATCTCCCACGAGACAGGTGCTGGGGATACAGAGAAGTGTAACATAATGTCTTTGCTGTCGAGAACCCTCCAACATAATTTTAAGGGTGCGAGGGAAAGACTTAGAGAGAGACCACTATAATTCTATGTATGTTAAATGCACAGTACAAATCAGTTCCAAGAGTTCAAAGGAGGACTTCTGGGAAGTCTCAGTGGGCTGGAAAATTCAGAGAAACCTCTTAGAATCAACATTCTATCAGGAGAGGGCAAGGGGAAGATGTTCTGGGAAGGGGATATGGAAGGAATGTCATGCAAGAAAGAGTGTACACTGTGTACTTAGGGGAATAGCAGTGGATCAGCTTAGCTGAAATGAAAGTTTAGTATGATGAAGTGTGGAGAAACAGCTCTGAGGGGGACCACATTGTGGAGCACCTGGAGGATGAACTGAAGGGACTTAACTTACAGGCAGCAGAGCCAACCAATGTTTCTGAACTGGGGAACGGTGTGTGGTACTGGTATTTTAGGAAGATTCAATTGTCTCTGGTACATTAGACAAAATAAAGCATCAAAAGGAGGAGACAATGCAGACATAAGGTAATGGAAACTGTTCCTTAGTGGTCGCCATGATAATGAAAAGGGGTGACGCACAGAAGGACAATGAAAGAGGGATCTGTAGCCCTTGGGGTGACCGATGAGATATGGAAGACTGAACGTCTATGACCACTACTTGACTAAAATGCAGTGATGCTGAGAATTGTGATGGGTGAGGACTAAATGCTCCTTAGACTCTTCCCGATTCCCCGTGTGGGTGCTGTTTTTCTCTTCCTCTCACTATTGATGCTTCTTACCGTGCCCCCGCCCTCCACCCCAAGTTCTGGCACTGCCTTTGTGGTCTAATGTTCCACTCTTGTTTCTTCTTCCTGTTTCCCTTTCTCTTCTCTCATTTTCCTACTATTTAATTTTTCCTCCCTTCTCTCTTTTGGGTTGAAGGAATGAAGAAGATTTTTGCTTAAATCGAATAAGCAGGCAATGTGGTATCCTTTTTCTCAATCAGCAGTCCAGTACTTAACAATTGTCTTATTTCAGATTTTTCAGTGCCGCTGTGGTCGTGGTTTATGTTCAGAAATATCTTCACTTATTTCTAATTCTGTGGTTGTTTCCTTCATGTCAGGGCTAGAAAGAATGCTGTTGTTTACTGATTATCTTGCGATCATCTGAGTGCAGTCGAAAGCTTAAGCCAGGGAAAGTAGGGTAGCAAAGTGCACTTAGAAAATCATCATTTAAAAACTAACCATGTCCAGATTTGCTAGGAAGAAAAAAGCCAAGGTGGATCGCTTTAAAGAAAGTATGCTTCCATAGAAAGAGGTGATCTCGAAGTGGAGAAACTTTAACAATTTCCTCATCAAAGATTTTAGACAGATTTATATAATTTTTTTACCAGTTGTATGATAACTAACAGTCCCACTTATTTACTCATCCTATGAACTGCTGCACTCGCAAAGAATGTTAGTTCACTAGGAGTATGAGACCGGAGGGAAACAGACAGCTGACTCGTCTTCAGAAATAAAAGTTATCCACTGACATCCTTTCTGGCACAGAGATCATTTTGTATTTGCCATGTACTTCTTTTGACTCATAAAACATGTTCACCGGTTATATTTTACTCTAAAATGAGAATTTTTAGGAGTTAATTAAAAAATATTAATGATCCTATAGGCATTAAGATTTCAATGACAAGAAATTGATACAGAAAATTCCAAGTGCCAAGCTTTTTAATAAAAAATCCTGTTGTCTAAATTTCCATAGAACTGAAGGTGAGATGATGATTTTCACACTGGGTTCATTCATCCTTGGGGTCTGCCTTTGACAGTGGCACCATGAGGTGTACAGTGGAACATCAACCTATCCTAGAAGGGACGTCAGTCTGGAAGGCTGCTCACTCATGGTTAAGGGGCTTGCCTGAAGTCAGGGGATCAGATCCAAAGTCTAGTGAGCTTTCCATTATATTAAACGGCCATTCTTTGGGAAGCATTCCACAAAAGCTTTGCTTCCTTTAATAAATGATGATTTAAGATATAACAGGCGAGTTTACAAAAGGAGATAAATTTATAGCCTCCACTGCCTTTTGCTGTGCATATGCCTTGAAAGTACCTCGCTTTCACTTTACAGGTTCTAGTTTGCCATATTTAACAAGCACCTACTACGTGACACACACTGTTCTAGATGCTGGGGATGTGGCAATAAACACGAAAGACCACATCTGGAGTAGGAAGAAGACAACAGACACCTCCAGTAGTAGAGAAAACAGTTTGACAGACTGATAAAAATAATGAAAAATATAAAATCAGGCAATGAGACAGGGAGTGACTGCATGGGTTGGGGGCAGTGAAAGGTGTGTGCAATGACTTCTGAGAAATGTACATAATCATTCCTTGGGTTGTACAGTTTGGATCATTTCCATATACTTATGGTAAATGCCTATTGTTTTTCTGACTAGTCTCATGCTTGGTGTGATTGTTTCTCCTTGTGATTATTTCAATTTGGGATTTTATAATCCAGAAGGTTTTATAGACTAAGATAATTTGTTATCTTCAATAAAACAGCTCTAATCTCACAGTGAGTCAATCACAATAATTGTTGGTCATTTCTATCCTCATACATATCTGGTTTTCTTTTCTTTTAAAAAAGATTTTATTTAATTTTTAGAGAGAAAAGAAGGGAGGGAGAAAGAGAGACAGAGAGAAACATTGATTTGAAAGAGAAACATCAATCAGTTGCCTCTTGTATGTGCTCCGACCTGGGACCCAACCCACAACCCAGACACGTGCTCTGACCAGGAATCGAACCTATGACCCTTTGCATTGTGGGACAACACCCAACCAACTGAGTTCACTAGCCAGGGCTGGTTTTCTTTTTTAATATGGTGTGTGTGTGTGTGTGTGTGTGTGTGTGTGTGTGAGAGAGAGAGAGAGAGAGAGAGAGAGAGAGAGAGAGAGAACTTGACATTATTTTGAAAACATTTCAGGACAAGAAATCTAACTTTTTTTTAGAAAGTCCAAAATTTTTGTCTACTTTTAAAGAAGGATGTTTAACCCAAAGCAGTGATTTTCAAATCGTATGCAGACTGAAACATTCAGAAGACCCCAGGCAGCTCCTGGGTAGGGGAGTGAAGAAAGGTGAGAGAGCTGTTGGGAAAGGCTAAGTGGGCAGAGCTCTCTACCTCTATTTAAACCCGAGCCTATCAGGTTTACATACTGGGATTTTGCATGAAATTTCACGTGGAGGGAAAAAAAGGTTCCTCTGCTGACAACGTTTTCAAACCACCAGTCACGGAACACACTATAAATCTGACTCATCAGTGGAGAGGTCACAACCTCAGAAAAGAAATAAGAACTCATGAAATATCTAAATCCTCTCGCCACAACATGAATTCTACAAGAAGAAAGTCCTCTTTAAAATCACCCATCACGTGTTGCTCTCACAGCATCCAACACACATGTGGACTGTTGCTAAGGTGCCTTTTGTGACCTCCCACTCAGCCAGGACCGGGGTGCCCTGTGCAACCATCCACTGAACTCCCTCTCCAGTCTCACTTCCCTGTAGCCCAAGGTTTCTCATTCTGTTTGTGCTGTGGCCCATTTTGCGGTCAGTGAAGCCTTTAGATCCCCTCTTAGATCACAGTTTTCCATATGTAAAATACAAAATAGGTTTACAAAAAAGCAGATTACATTAAAGTACATTTCTATCCACAGACCCCTTGGGGATCAGTGGCCACCAGGAAAAGAAACACCTGTTCCACTCATTCTGAGAGCATTCTCAGTGCTGAATTTCCCTCCCTGCCCTCTCCAGTTCCGCTCCTACCTTTTGACTGGCCTATTTGGAATTTGCTGCAAGAACCTAAAGTGCAACATACTATAAACTGAGCTCCCTCTTTGCTCACCCAAACATACTTTTGCTTCTCTGATTCTTTCATCAATTCAGCCACATCACAGACTTCCTAGGCGGGATTCCTAGAACCATCTATGACTTCCGAATTACTTGCTCACCTCCTACCTCAACCAGCACCTGGGTGCTCTCGACACCATCACTGAACTGCTTTTTGAAGCCACCTTGTCCTTTTGTGCTTTGCACTAATACCTTTAGGAACCTCACCATTTCTCACTTGGATGCTTGCATTATTCTTCTGACTCAGTGTCTGCTGCCCAGATGGCCCCCCCCCAGTTCACATAAAGAAGTCAGAGACATCATTCCAAATCAAACAGGCCTGGTCTTTCCCCTCTCCGGAATCAACGTGAAATTCTTCAGCTGCCAGTCCTAGCACTTCAGGGGCTGGCTCTGGCCTTCCTGTCCTGCCTTGGCCTCAGGAGTCCATCTCAGTAATCATAATGCTCACTTTTCTTTGAACAAACACAAGTTGTTTTAGCTCCTCAAGTTTCCGAATCCTAGGAAACCCTTTCCCTTTTTCCTTGCACACGTGGCTACTGAAGTACACTCCCAATGCTGACTTTGAAGAAGGCTTCTTCTAGGCGGCTCTAGAAGCAAGGGCTCTCTCTTCAGCACTCTCATATGTGTTGTGGATGCTTCCCTTTTGGAACTAATCAAAATAATTAATTTGCATTATAAGTATTTAAGGAGACGATTATCTCTCCTTCTTGGTGTGTCTTTTGTAAGGAAAAGACTGGCGCTTTATTCATGTTTACAGTTCTGCAATGCGTGGGGGCTGAGTCTTCCATCCGCCTGCTTGAGGCCTGCAGACGGAGCGGCTGACTGTCCTGCACAGTCATCTTTCTTCTCAACCACTGGAACGCTGTACTGCTCAATAAACGATAGTTTCAAATTCTCAAGTCAATGGTGAAAATAACACTATTTTAAGTCTGGACTTAATCTCAAGACCCCCAAATTGTATATTAACTTCTCTTCTCTAAAATAAGTACCGGAGACCCACAGGCCAGTCACTAGGAAGCTGTTCAAAGTAGGTGACTAAATGATATTTTCTAATATGCGTGTCCTCTTATTGAAACAAGAGCAAGAGTATAAACAACCGAGTTACCTTTGATCTCGGGGTAATAGAGAAAAGGTTTTGGTTCACTAGTTTCCAAATCAGATTTCCTCCGAAGTTGGACAAACACGGAGGCTGGTTTGGTAATGTTGACATCTTTGTATTTTGGTGTTTTGAAGACGATGGCAAACTGCAGGATACAAAGATCCAAACATTAGGGTGGGACTACTAGTTTTCCCAGTAATGCTACTCATTCAATGCATTCTTTATGCTCAAGGTTTAGACACAGTGTACAAAAAATACAGCACCCTAAAGAGAGTTACAAACTCAGAATTCTATACCCATACATTTTAATTAAATTGCCACTGTGAAACTGAAGCAAGACTATGTTGATGTATTGCAAATCTTTATTATTTTATTTGTCTAATAATTCAAATGCCTTCATTTGTAAATAATTGTGTGAAAAAAATACATTGCATACACTTTCTCCTCTTTCAAATCAGCCTTGAAAGCCTCCAAGATTATTTGCAGCGACATCAGAAAAAGCAGTTTTGGGGTGAGAGAGACCAGGAAGGTGGTACTGCTTTCAGCTGCAAGCCTGAAACTAAATCCTGCAAGGGAGGCATCATCACAGGGTTGGTGTATTTATTATCATTATTTTTTTATTGATTTTTAAAGAAAGGGGAAAGGAGAGAACTATCAGTGTGAGGAAGAAACATGGAGTGGTTGCCTTTCACATGCACTCCAACTGGGGCCTGCATCCACAGCCCAGGCATGTGCGCAGAGTGGGAGTCAAACCCAAGACCTCTTGGCATGCAGGACGATGTGCAACCAACTGAGCCACAGTGGCCAGGCCAGGGTCAGTGTATTTTGAGGTAAGAATGGCTAAGTGTATCCAGGTCATTCTGTAACATCTTTGGTGGTGCTAGAACCGTTAGGCATTTTTACATTTCTTTTTAGTTTCGTATTTTGATCATGTAATATCTTCGTAAGTATCAAGATTTTGTAAAATATAAAAAGGTATGTAATGGCATACACTGACATTTCTTCTTACCATTCCTGTCCTCCACCCAGGCAATTGCAACTGTTTCCTTTCCCCAACTCCCAGAGGTAAATGCAGAAAATTTATTAATTCTTTTTGTATTCCTCCAGAGTTTCTTTATGAATGTGCAAAGATGAATATATAATCTTTTAAATATATACTTTGTTTTACATCTATATTTAAAATTTTTTAATGTTGTATCCTTGAGATCTTTTCATATTAGTTCACAGGGTACCCACTCTTTTCAATAACTGCAAAATATTCCATCACACAGATGCAACATAATTTATGTACCAGTAATCGGCAACTTATTGATGGATATTTGGGTAATTTCCCCTTTTTTCTATGAAAATCATATGCCTCAGTCACTCAGACTAATCATTCTGATGGGGATTTAGCATTTTCATCTGTTAGTCATATACTTATTTGTCAGTGGGAAATGTTGATTTATTGTGATGACAGCAACCTCAACTAGAAGTTTCTTCCTTTCGACACTTCCCATTAGAATATCTGTGTAACAGGTTTCACCTAATCATTCCAGTAAAACACTGTTATGAACTGATTGTGTCTCCCTAATATTTGTAGATTGAAGCCCCAGCCCCTAATGTAGATGTATTTGGATATAGGGCTTGTATGGATATAATGAAGAGTAAAGGAGGTCCCAAGGGCAGGGCCCTGACTCAGTAGGACTGGTGTCCTTATACGAAGAGACACCAGAGAGCTTACTCTCCACCACGGTGCACACGGCGAGAAGGTGGCCACTTGGAAGCCAGGAAGAGAGCTCTCACCAGAAACTGACCCTGTCAAACCCTGATTTGGAACTTTTAGTCTCCAGAACTATGAGAAAATAAATTTCTGTTGTTTAATCCACCCAGTCTATGGTATTTTGTTATAGAAACTTGCCCATAATTCTATGGTAAGTAGCTTTTCTATAAGACCTGTAAAAGTTTTAAAAAATAGTATTCTTTTATGAAAGTTAAATGAATATTTATATTTTTTCTTTTTCAATAAGGCAGAAAATGTAAAATCACCACCATCATCATCATCATCATCTACTTACTTGTCTATGAACGTCTGTGGGAGAGAAATCTCCAAATCCTTCCCAGATCCCACCGTTTTCCTCCTCCTCATAAAACCGAATCTGGATGTCATCTGCAAACAGCCCAAGTCAGGTGTGTAACTCATGCAGTGTAGGAATATTTGTGAACATGGGGGGAAATTTAGTTCAAGGCTGTACCTATTATTATACACTAAAATTTGAAAGTAATTAACATGAAATTGACTTTTGAATCAGTTAAATTTGTCACAAATCACTGAATTTTTAATTAGTTACCATAGCAGTGGGCTTAAGTTTCATTTACAATGATAGATTTACTTATTCAATTTGAGTTTTTTCTTAATCTTTGGCCTTCCTACTTCTCCATCTCTAAACCAGTTCACTCAAGAGAAAGATGAAGGATACTGAGGAATATCAGCATCCCAAAATGTGGTTCAACTCAATATAGATTTACGTAATAATATTTAACTTACATAAAGTTTACTATATGTTAGACACGATTTTAAGTGGCTTATACGTACATATTAACTCATTTAATCCTCACAATAACTTTGTCATTCAGGTGTGCTATTAATATCTTCATTTTGCAGAAGAGAAACTGGAGTCCAGAGAGATTAAGTAACTTATCCAAGGGTGAACAGTAGCAAGTGGAAAAGCCAGGATTTGAACACAAACAGTATAGTTTCCAGCTTAAGCATTCTACTCTTAAACATTCTATAATGCTGACACACTACATAGAATACTTTACTAATCTTTATTGGAAAACTGTTAAAAATATGTTAGTCAAGTCCCTTCAGATTAAATTAGAATGCCTAAATTTCACACTCCTGTCATGGATTCTACTTTTGCAGAAATGTGACAATGTAACTCAGGTTGGCATCTCCCTGGCTTGCCTAGGAATTTGGAAATGTGTATTACTTGGATAGAACAGGTTAAAAGAAGGCTGATACCAGGATAAGTAGAGAAAGTGTAATTTTTTTTGGATAAAGATATATACTTTTACCTTAAAATTAGATCCTATTTTTTTCTGACTTTTTACCTGAGAGTGTTTATCCTCAAGTGAGAATTTTCTTTTTTTAAAGCCATGATTCTTTTATTTAGGGCCTATATTTCCAATTGTGCATCTGCTTACTTTGAAAAGGTGCATAACTTTGTAGTGAGCTCATCTTTATTACACATTACTTTTGATCATTTATTTTCAAAATGAGTGAAGTTTGAGAAAATCTCCTTCAGCCTTTGTAATCTATCAATCTTGTACTATAAATAATGAGATGAATGCCAAGAACTCTTTCTGAAAGTCAAAAGCATGAGACAAATATGCTCTGAGAATTTCCCTATAATCCTTATTTTCTTTTAATCTCTTATATCTCTTTCTTTCTCTTAGCTGACATCACAATGTCATGTGAAAGTATTTGGAGAAGCTCCCTTAGTGTTGCAACAAAGCACTGTAAGATAAACAAAATAACTTCACACTATGTAAAACATTAGAGGAACAAGTGAGTCTTCCAGCAAATTAAACCTGAAACACTGCTGGGGGAAAAATGACAAAACTGAAGCTGCCCTACTTCGGGCACATCACAAGAAGGCAGATTCTTTGGAAAAGACACCCATGCTGGGAAAAACAGAAGGCAGCTGGAAAAGAGGAAGGCCAAACATGAGACGGGCCGACTCCGTGAAAGAAGCCATAGGCATGAGGCTCCAGGGGCAGAGCAGGGCTGCTGAGGGCAGGACGTAGGGGGCATAGCTCATGGATGGGGCGGCGGGAGTCAGAGTAGACTAAATGGCACAACATGGAGTATACACAGAACATCATGTATTCTTTGTGTGTGCGTGTAGCATGGACTATTATTCATTCATTTTAGTTTAACTAAGTTCCAATATTGAACTTTAAAGTATAACACTGAAATGTCACTGACTACCACCATTTTAGAATTTCTCTTTACTTCTGTTGAAAATTTTAAAATAAATTAGTTGGGTTTAAAAACGAACACAGGTAACTTTAATCTGGAAGATCTGAAATGTATAAATTTCAAAGTGGTATTTGGGGGTCCACTGCCAAAATGTGACTCACAGACACCCTCAAAATATTTCACATCTTGAGATCAGAGTACATATTTACCTTTTTGAACCTTGTCACACAGAAGATAAATCTCTTCCCCTCCAGTTACGCATCCAGCTGTCCTGTCCATTCGTACAATTTTCAAGTTGGACGCGTTGGGGGCTTCTGTCCACAGGAGAAAAACAACAAACATCCTGGTTTGCCCTCAGCTTCACAAGCCAATCTCTCATGAGGGGCCCTGTCCTTAGCACACATTAACCAAAAGGAAGTTTACATAGATGCTTTCACTCATATTGTTTTAACAAGGACACAAATAAAACAAAAACACCTTCTGAAGTCCCCAGGATACTTCTTGGGCATGGGTCATTCATTACCAACAAAACAGATGGGGCAGATAGGAGCAATCTTTGCTTCTCCCAATAATACAGTAAGGGATTCATACAGACAAGAAAGAGCTCTTCTGATGTTCTGGGAGGTACCAAGCCAGTGCGTTGGTGGAATGTCAATTAGGTCAAATCTTAGGCCTAAGTTTATTTCCATGATAGTAAGAAACCATTTACAAGAATCTAGAAATTTAGGAGAAGCACAGTTTTCTTAAACTATTTATTAATTTTTATTGTACAAAAAAGAAAAAATGGAGATGTTATATTTCTTTTCCGCAAACTAAATTAGAATTTTGTGTGGTTAGGGGCAAAAGTTTTGTGTGGTAATAGCATAAAGCTTCCTTTTTTCCCTACCAACAGCTGCATTTAAGGTGATCTTTGGTATATGAGTCTACATCATTTTATAACTCTTTCACTTCCTTTCAAACTTGTTTAAGTTAGAGAAATCAGTTAGTTGTTGTCCTTAAAGTCTGGAGTTTTTTGCTTAGACCAAACCCTGTAACCTGTCAGTGAGTCTGTGCACTGCACTTGCAGACTTTCTGGAAATATCTATTTAATACATCTCACATATACCAAAAGTTTTACTACACAAATTTGTATGGCTAATTTGAAGATCACTGTAAGACTCTAAAGAGTCTAGGAACTACTGACTGATACAGAATTTTGAAGCCACATACTATCTATGCTGCTCATTCAATGAACCTGAAGTTTCTATCTTGATAAAGCTACAACATATGAGAGTGAAGTTGGATAATAACAGTTGTCTTTTATTAACTTCTGTATAGACCCCCAATGAAAAAAAAATCAGATACTTTCTCATCTAAGAGCACCAACAAGATACCTCACAGCAAGGCATTTGAAATAGGAGATTTGGCTTTAAATGTAAAAGACTATAAAATGCACATCTGAGGAAAGGGAACCAGATGTATTGAGAATTTCGTAAGATTTCACTTTAAATCTAGACATCAAGTTTTTATATTAGATTGTAGTATTCCCATTTTGTGGATGATAAACATGGGGCTCCACAAGATTAAGTTACTTGCCCCAGGACTCAGATTCAGAGAGTAACTGCCAGAGCAGGCTGCAGGTCTGTTCTTGACACTGCAGGCGCTGCCTCCCATTAGAAGTCAAGCACTCACTGCTGTCGTAAATGGCATCCGACACCACGGGCTCCAGGCGCCTGGTGAAGCTGCCGGTGCTGTCCGGGAGGAAAGCTGTAAACATGAGCCGCACCACGCTGAGGTCCATCTCCTTTGTCTGCTGCAGCGCGGCCTGGCGGATGATCTCCTTTTCCCGATCTAGGATGGCACGGCACAGGGTAAGAGCGAAGGGCGAACATTTTACATAGGATGCTTTTATAGAGCCCAAATAACAAAAACTTGAAATAGAAAATTTTTTGAAATTCTTCATGTTGCTAATAAAATTTTTAAAATTTTGTTTATGTCATCCAAAATTAAAGCCATCAAAAGAAGATCTGGATATTCTCAGAATGACAGTAAAAACTGTCCTGCGCATATCAAACTGCCTCTCTCCTTTCCTATCTTTCCCCAGACTTTCCCTTTTCTCCCTACAAGAAGAGTTGAAGGTACAAGGAATATGATGGAATAGAATGTGATAAGCCAACTGGGCATCGGTTGTATTGTAAGATGCAAAAATTAAGTGTTCCAAAAATTCTTGGAGCAAAGACACTGTGTTCATTCCACAGTGCCTAGCACCCTCCTTGGCACTTAGTAGGTACTCAAAAAGTACTTTTGAAGAAACTGAATGACTCAACTGCATTTGGCTCCTTCTTTCCCTCCTGATGGAGCTTTCATGCTGATGGATATAATTACCCTACATCATAAAAGGTGATAATTCAAGAGATAAGTACTATCAAAGAGCTACGGATGAAATGATATGGAATTTCAAAGAAGGGGGGAATCCAGAGGCTCTGGAGCAGGAGAAACATTTGCTCTAAACCTTAAAGGGATGGGAGAACTTGTGCTTATGAAAAGGGTGAATAAGGACATCCCAGAAAGAGGAAAGAGCAAGTACAGAAAGAATGTGCTAAGGCAAGAAAGTGAGAGACCATAGTGCTTCTATGGTGTAGTTTGGCTCGACACGAAGGGACATGGTGGGAAACAGAGTTGGAAATGTAGATGGGGGCCTGTTCCGGGGAGGTGTATCATGGCAGCTTCCTGGATTTTGTCAGCAATGCGGAGATCCTGAGTAAGATCCTGAGTGAGATGTAGGCTTTAGTAAGACCAATCTGGCTACAGGGTACAAACTGGACTAGAAGTGGGGAAGGACAGAGACAGAGTCCCAAAACTGGAGTGACATCTGGAGCACCGGAGAGAGAGCACAGCATGGCCTCAGTGTGAGCTGATGACAGGGTGTCCAGACTGAAGGAGAACATATAAAAGCAGAAATGATGCAGCTGGTGAGACATGGTTTGGGGTTAAAAGAAAAAAATATGAGTAAAGGAAAAAACTCATAAAATCATAGCATTTTTATGACAAAGACAATAGTTTATAATGTGCCTAAAGAGCCCAAAGGAAGAAAGATTCTTTTTAAGAAGGGGAACTGGGAGAATTGTAACACAGGAGTTGTTTTTGAACTAAGTCTTAAATTATAAGTTGGTTTTGACAGGTTGAAAGGGGAAGGGTGAGGTGTTTTAAGGGTGTTATATGTGTACCCACCCATATAAAGAAAAGGTATGGAGATGCATGTGGTGTTCAGAGGGCAGGGGTGGGTAGGGGTGGGTACAGGGTGGGACTGAAGGTGAGCTAGAAAGGTGGCTCAGGCCAGACTGTGAGGGCTTTGTAGGCAGGCTATGGAGGTAGAGATTTGATTCTAGAGGTAGCAGGATGCCATCAAAGGTTTCTGAGCAGGAGCAGCTTGGGGTACAGATTAGGAGAAAGAGAAATCTGGGGCATGCAGATGAGCACAGAGAGAAAAAAGAGAGCCTGAGCGCTCAAAAGAGCAAGGATGGGAGCGTGACACTCACCTGTGAGCTGTCGGTCTCCTGCACCTTCTGCTTGCAAATAGGCAAGATCAGGATGCACCAAAAGTCCGGGATTGTAGCCCCTTATGCACGCCTCTGTCATTCGTGCTTCCAGTGTTTCAAATACTTTTTTCTTTGTCACATGAAGTATACCCAGGTTTGCGAAGCTGAAGAAAAAACAGTAGCAGCAGCAAACAACAACCAAAAGTTAGGGGGTCAATGACTAGAGTTCATGGTTTCATTGAACAAAGACAATGAAAAAAAATACACAGGTACTCAATTGCTGGGGCCTACACTATTATCAAACACATGATTACTTCTGTAGTAAAACATACAGAATAGGCTCACCAAATGGAAAAATAAAGCTTATAACCAGCTGCACAGTAGGGCAGACTGAGTTTTGCCACCAAACGAGTCTGTGGTAAACTTAGCAAAACCTTCTGGTTTTCACAGCATATTAGACTTTCAAATTATGATGAAAGGAGGGGGGTAGATATGTATATATAACTTCACAGAAAGTTTTACAGGGACTCATTTTAAAGTATTTTCAAGGAGAATTGTATAAAAATATTTTAATTTCCAGTATAACAGTGACTTTTCTAACTTTTTTCTCAGCATAAGAGGAATATTATATTTTAAAGGATTTTTTTTCTTTTGGGTTATCCTTAGGTTTCTAGATGGGATTTAGAATCTAGGTCCTGTTTGGGATCCCCCTTCCCAGAATTCTATTTCCTCCTGGGTTATCTAGAAGGTAGAAATTATTTATTATTACTAGAATGTCATCTAAGCCTACATGGACTCACAACTGAAGCTATACCTATAACCAGGGATGGAGAACCTTTCATCTCATGAAGACTACATACATATAGAACAAAATATGTTACTAGCTGAATAAAGCAATTTAAGGGATTTTTAAAGAAAATACATAAAATGCTCCAACCACTTGCTTTTAAATAAGGTACATGAAACAGAGAAGTATATTCAATAAATGTAATACAACAAACAAACAAACACTTTACTGAGGAGACTCATTCATTCAACAAACGTTTATTCAGCTCCTTATTAGTGCCAGGTAGTGTCCAATTGCTCTGGTCAGCATTAAAGAAACCCCTAGTTCCACAGAATTTATTAGCTAGTGCAACCAAAGCAAAGAAATGAAATGAATTTTACAGTATAACTTAGAAGGTGCTAAGTGTTACCAAGAAAATTATGGCAGGAATGGGGAATAGAAGAGGAAGAAGAAGGAATGACACTTTAAAATAGGGAGAGGCCAGAAAAGGCCTCACTGAACAGATAACGACTGAGCAAAGACTTGAAGGAAGTGAGGGGAAAGATGTGGACGTGTGGAAGAAGAGCATTCAAGGCAGAAGGAACAGTGGTGCAAACACCCTGATGCAGGGTCGTGCCTGGTGTTTGTTTTCCAAGGACAACAATGACAAGGAGGCTGAGGTGGCTAGGAGAAAATGAAGAAGAGGTCAAGGAGTTCAAAGGGGCAAGGGTGGCACAGATTTTTTAAAGCCTTGTAAGCTTTTGTAAGGAATTTTATTTTATTTTTGCTTTCATCCAGAAAGAAAAAAAAAAAGATTAGTAGAGAAAAGACATAATATTATGACAACTGGACTGAGTGAAACGAAGAATATAATCGCGTGGGAAGACCAGGTAAACTATGGAAAGAAAATATGAGTGAAGGCAGAATGAGATGAGCCCTTGTGCAGGGGCCCACAGACCGAACGAGGTATGAGTCCAGAAGTGAAAGAAAAAAAATGGGATAGCTGAGACATACACAGAGAAGAAAATACACTAAGAGAATTTAAGCTCCTTGAGGGCAGAGATCTCAGTGCCTAGAACACTGGGTATCTACTAAATGTCCGTTGAATCAATGAATGTATAAATTAATACAGCACAGAAAAATATGCAAACATGACGTACTAATATGCATTAGGGCACAGGCAATATTTCTGAAACCACCTCTTTGTCTTTTAGTCTTTTGGGCCTCCTTCCTACATAGAACATCCACAACTATGGGAAGATGAGGTGCTCTTCTAGATAATGGCAATGACAAATACCTTTGTAGCATTGCGTACTTTATCATGTATAAAGTGCTTTTCATGTATATTATTTATTATGTGAGTAGTGAATTTACTCTGGTAAGAAATGAAGCAATGCAGAGGTCAGTTTTCTGCTTCACATAATGATGGAGTTTCAGAGACCAGATTAAACCTTTTACCTTAAACAACAAAACACACACACACAAAAATCTATTTCAGACACTGGACGAGAGGCAACATGAGACAGTGATCTTTAAGAAAAGGGAAACAATTATACTGGCCTCATACTTAAGAGTTTCTAAGCTGCAGCTAAGGAAGCAGGACCCCAAAAACGACACCTGGTGATCTGCCTAAGTTGAGGAGACAGAGTAAATAATTTGAGGAGGCCTAGGGGGCTAGCTAGAATTCACAGGCAAAGCACCAGAGAGGAAAGAACCACAGAGAGACACTCAGAGATGTACAGGGGCTCCACCTTGAGTCTTCAGCTGAGTACTATCAGAGCATGTATGTGAGAAAATGACCCAAGGCTGGGAAAACAGCCACCAGAAGGGAGCAGGCAAAACAATTCTTGGAGGATAGGGCTAGAATAATTCAAGAAATCTTGTAAGACACAAGTCATCAGGATGAGTATTCAGGAATGCCTTACTAATATATTAAATTAACCCTAGACTAAAGACTGCTCTGGTTTCTAACAAAGTTTAAAATTAAGTCTAGAAAGGATCAAACTGTTCTCAAATTTACCTTCATTCCAATGAGCAAAAATAAATTTAAAAGCATACAAAAATAATCCAGCATGCAACATCCAGAATTCAAAATGTCTGCCATCCAATAAAAAATTACCAGGCATGCAAATAAGTAGAAAAGTATAACTCATAATAAAGATAAAAATAAATTAATAGAAACATATACAGGAATGAACAGAACACAGAATTTATAGGCAAGTGCCCTGAAATAGCTATTATAGATATGATCCATTAGTCAATGGTCAAGAAAACAAAAAGTTAGTATGTTATGTAAGGACATAAAAGATATTAAAAAAAAACCCCAAACAAGCCTGTAGAGATGAACACTACAATGTCAGAGAAGAAAAATACACTAGAAAAGATTCAGAACATACTAGACACAACAAACGAAAACATGAGCAAACGAGAGGACACAGTGATAGAACCATCCAAAATGAAACAGGCTAAAAAATGAAAAAAAATGTAAAAAGAACTGATTATCACTGAGCTGTGGTACAACTTCACATCCATGTATACATAGGATTGGTGTTCCAGATGAACAGGAAAAAGAGGAATGGAAAAAATATTTTTAAAAAATGGCTGAAAAGTTTCAAAATTTAACCAGTGATCCAAGAGTTTTAATGAATACTAAAGCATAAGACACATGAAGAAAACTACACTAAAGCCTATTATAATAAAATTGCTGAAACCTGTGAAACAAAGAAAATCTGAAAAGCTGCTAGAAGAAAACAAGACACACTGTGTGAATAGGAACAGAAATATGAATGATGGGATTTCTTGTCGGACACAAGGCAAGCCAGAGGGCCCCAGAGCTGCGTATATTTAAGGGCATGGAAGAAAAACACTGTCAAAATTCTATACTCTTCAAAGATATTTCTGAAAGACAATGATGAAATAAAGAGTTTAAAGACATAAAATGACTGAGAGAATTTATCAACAGTGGATCAACAGCACAAACAAATGTAAAGGGCGGGCTTCAGGCAGAAGAAAATGAAATCAGACAAGTCTGACTATGAAAGGGAAGGAAGGGCACTGCAAATGGTAAATATGTGGGCAGATATAATACATTTTTCCTCATTTAAAACTACTGATATACACATCAACCTGGAGGAATCTCAAATGCATGACACCAAGTGAAAGAAGCCAGGTTCTAAAATGCTACATGTTGTATGGTTCCATTTGTATGTCATTCTGGAAAGGCAAAACTACCAGGCTAGAAATCAGATCGGGGGTTGCCAGGGCCTGGGGTGGGTGGAGAGGGTGACTCCAAAGGGGCACACAAAGACTTTGGAGGGTGATGGGATTGTTCTACAGACTGACAGTGGTGCTTATGAGTATCATCAAAATCACAGAACTGTTTGCTTCAAAGGGTGACTATTACAGTATTTAAATATATATTTTAATAAAACCTGACCAATAAAGGACATCACAGCTAACAATATGACTGAGACTACAATCCTGTTTCTTACACAAATGCCATGTTCCCCCACACCAGTGGTTTTCAAAGTGAGGTCTTTAGACCAGCAGCATCAGCACTACCTAGAATGTATTAAAAAGTAAATTCTTGGGTCCTTTCCCAAACCTACTGAATCAGAAACCCTGAGGGTGCGGCTCAGCTATCTGTGTTCTAACGGCTCCTCTGGGAGATTTCTGATCACCCTAAAGGCTGAGAACCACTGCTGCACACTGTGCGAGACCAATGAGACCAGCATCTCGGGGAGTGGGGTTTGGTGTCAGGATTTTTTTTTAAGTGACCAGAGGAGACTTTAATTAGCAGCCAGATTTGAAATCCTCTGCACTGGGCCAGACATTTCCATCATCATCATCATCTGGGAACTGCTGCTGCCCTCTGGGTAGGTGTGGATCCCGGGGTCACAGAGTGGGGATGCTGCAGTTGCCCCTTCACTGGCCTTGAACACTGACTTGCTGGCACAAGATTTAAGAGCAACCTCCTACTCATATTCTAATTTGGAAATTGGACAGATACTTAGCAATCTCAGTCCACACTTTGTGCATTTTTTTCCAAATACTCCTTTTGTGTGTACTAAGGTTGACCCATATGAAATTGCCAGTAATTAATTGTTTTTGGACCCTCAAAAACATCAACTTAATATGGTTTGCACTAGCTCCTTGTGGGAGGCCATGTTCCTCTTTCGTATTTTTTAGATACAAAAAATAGAGTATATATCTACTTCTAGTGCTTACCAAATGATACATGCCATAAACGTTAGTTAAAAAAACAACCACTTCACATCTCTGTAAATCAGGGTTGTCAGGAAGCAGGCAGAAGAAGGGTGCTTGCTTGCGGGTGAGTGTGGTGGCTTAAAGCAAAGTCAAGTAACAGTTTCTATTACCTGGAAATTTCAGAGAACTAAGATGTTGAAACAAATTGTTGATATTCAGGGCCAAAAATATAATACCAAACTAAGATTTTTTTATGAGGACCAGTACTAAAGGCTAATTAAATCAATGAATAAGAAATATAAAGATAAAATTAAAGCTAACTAAAAAAAAATAAAAGGGGAAATCTCCCAAGTTAATGCAATCAAACCTACCATCATGAATACTTTAATATAGGTAAAATATCTTTGAAAATAGAAATTAAATTTTACTGAGAACTCCAAATAAAGGCAATTCTTTTGTTTTTAATTATTTAAGGATTCTTTATCTTCTCAGTTACATTTTTATACAACTTTTGATGTGTTGGATCAGTGCCCTCCCTGTAAACATATACTACTCTTAGCCTAAGCTATATTACTGAAAACAGGTTATCTTGGTTTCATTTCTAGTATTGACAAGTCTAAGGAACAGTGCTGGCTATCTGCCTAAATTTCTCTGTGTGCTCTTCTTACCTACAAGTTAGAACTGAATAAATAATCAATGACATACCATAAATATGTATGTGGCAAGTCTGCTCATGTTATTTCATAGTATTAGCTAATGTTAGTTCAGTCTACAATTATGGGGATGTAAAGAGCCTGGAGATAAATTCTATAGCTCAATACATATTTTAGAAAGGAAGAAATTAAGTCCATAATGACGCAGATCCCACAAGCCAGGGTCCGCATCAGTCCTCGAGATGTCAAGTAAATTGTCCCCAATCCTACTGTTGAGAGTGACAAAAATGGAAATAGAATTCTGGTTTCCAGATTATTAGCATATTTTTCCTACTGAAATGCAACAGGTTCTGACATTGGAAACTTAAAAATCAGAGAGGGAGGGGAGGGGAAAAAAGAAGAAGGGAGGAGAGGGGAGAGGAGAGGGAGACAAATGAATCATGAAGGAAATACTGCATCCTGGAAAACACTGTAAGCAAAAGTTTCTCAGCTAAAAATCAATTTATAAAGGGAGTACCAATATTTCACAGAATATTCTGAACAACAAAGTCTTCTGAGTCTATTATAACTTTCAAGTGGCATCTTGTTGATTAAATTTCTCAGTGAGATTGTATAAGGTTAGGATATCCCACGGTCCTGCAACTAGACATCTTGATGATCAGATTAAGAGCTTAGATGATCAAAATGTTTGTTGAGTGAATGAGTTCTCCCAACTACTGAGCCCCATACTCTAGCACTGCAAAAGAGTAAAGAATTTCCTCACTTTCCTTGGAAACAGGGAATGTACTTCGACTATTGTTGTAGGTCTCAAAATAAGTAACCATTAGCTCTCTCTAGAATCCTGAAAGATTACCAAACCAAACCACAGAAACACCAAATTACAGACAACATACTATAAGTTTTATAATAACAAATATTACTAGTAGGGAACTTCATCTACAGTTTCCTCTGAAGGATGTGATTATCACAGATTAAACAGGACCAAAGAGAATAAACACTTCAAACTGACAGCAGCCTATTGGAGTAAATCTGCAGAAATACTTAAGGATCAATTAGTCTGAAACTCTGACAATTACCCTGCGCTTCAAAGCTCTCATAGGTCAGTCAGGAACTGTAAGGGTATCCAAACCAGACGATGAACCAACTGTGACATACAACAGGAAGCAGGCCAATCTTTCAAGAGGATGTTGAAACAAGTTTATATAGAGTGCAGTTGAATTTTTCAAATCAATTTAAGCTTCTTCCTCCAATCTAGAGTCTCTTCTTTTTGAACATCAAAAGAATCAGATTTTAGTGACTTAAAAGAATGCTTTCTCTCTAGGTTTTTCACACTTGAATATTTTCACAGTCAAACAAAGAAATGCCTAGGAACATGAAAGCTCAACCTCCCCAGTAACAACCAACTTGAAACTTGATCGGAATTCAAAGCCTGAAATGCTACCATCAGCTTAATTACAGTTGATTTAAGCAATTCCTTTCTTTTGAGTGAATAGTCTAGATTAACTGGGATTCTATCATAAACTATTTAAGCCAGTATTAGGAAACCCTGAAAGATATTTTAAAAATTTAAATAAAATCAATAAAAATTCTTACTTCTTTTACACTGAAATTATTTTTATAATATTTCTTTCATTTGAAATTGATTGTTTGAGCTGTCTGACCAACCCTTAAATGAATATATCACTTTGTATTTACATTTTAAGTCCAATTAATGCCCAAACAAATTTCATTCCTTGGCTTCTTATCTGTGAACACTTTCTAAGTAGCACAGAATGAAAACAGTATTTATCTATTCACTTCATGCTCAAAATGTTCACACTATAAATCAAGTCAACACTTCATTAAAGCAATCATCAAGTGCATAAAGGCATTCATAAAGTGTTGATTTTTGCTATAGTTATGTTTTTTTCTAATTTGCTTTTATTTTATTTCCAGATGAAAAATATTGCTAAAAGTGGCACAAATGTGTCATGGGTCAAATGACCATGTAATCTGTCATCTCAACTGGGCCACTTCTGAGAGTAAAAGGGGTGTTGTAAGTAAGTAGGCCAGGACCACAGGTGCAAACTGAGCTGTCTCAGGGAAATCAGGCATGTGGGTACCTTATGCCTTAGAACCCAAGTAAGGAACACATTTTCATTTTTAGGCCTTCTGAGGGACTTGGAAATGCCCCTAATGAAAAGAGCCTTTTCAGTCTAAGTCCTTGGGTGTCATGTCCTAGCAGCATGGCCCCTCACTTACCCGACCACCATGTCCTTGGGTCCAGCATTAACAGTGCAGATCCCATCCTCACAGTGCTTCCCCACCAGGCTGTGTGCATGCAGGTGGATGCTTTTTCCATTTGTGACCAACTGAACAATAACCTTGGCAGGTCCCACATAGTTGCAGATCTATGTAAGAAACACATTTTTAAAGTTAGTACATCTGACTATATTGCAATGTAGAAAAATGCTTAGGACAAGCCCATAAGTATAAAAAATATGATACAAAATTAGGCATACCTATACATATATGACCACAGCTCCATTTTTAAAAATATGTGATGAACAACTGGTAGGATGGAAATAAATCAATGCCAGTGGTGGTTTTTGTGAATGTGGAGGATCTACTCCAGCAAGCAGTTCATACATATAATACAGTCTGTAATGTTAAAGTTGGAACATCCTAAAGAGGACGCTGTGAAGCCGTGGAGTATCCTCTGCCCACTAACTAAGAATGCCCTCACCACAACTTTGGTCATAACAGCTGGATTAAGGACCCATCAGAATGGAACTGGGATTGAAAGATAATGGAAATCAAAGGAAGGAGAGACGTGAGCAGGAACAGTGTGTCCTGTGTGTCTGTCATGAGACTGGGCAGGGGAGAGACTGCCAGGGACATGGCTGTACAGGCTGTCAGCAGACAGCTGGGCCTGCAGTGGTTGGTCAGGGCACTTCCGCCAGCACTCTCTGCTCTGACCTCTGATAACTGAATTACATATGCCCAGGTCATGGTCCGTTTTTTTCAGTTCAAACACATGTACTTCCAAGGTGCAAATCCTTAGATGAGACACCTATTTAGCTCTTATTTTATAAAATCAAGGTTTTCACTTAAGGTAACATCTTTTTTTATTGTTATACTGTTGAAAAGATAATGAAAGCAATGCAAAGGAAACAGCATGGGGATAATTACATAAAAATTATTTATTTATTTTTTAGAGAGAGGGGAAGGGAGGGAAAAACAGAAGACAAACATTGATGAGAGACAGACACATCAATCAGTTGCCATACCCTGACCAGGAACGGAACCTACAACCTGACTGGGAATCAAACCGATGACCTTCTGCTTCGTGGGATGATGTCGAACCAACTGAGCCACACCAGTCAGGTCGATAATTGTATTTTAAGCAAAGAGAGGTTGGACACCCTTTCTCCTCTAGTTGGTCCTCAGACCTCTAAAGCATACCACAGAGTACTTCCTTGAGAAAGCCGAACACTAAAATCATATTAACAGAAAAGATTATGGCTTTATTTTTACCTTCCTGAATCTGGAAGTCAGAATCCTGTTGAAAATTCAGCCAAACTGTTGGAAATGCACTATATCTCCTCAAAGGGTGACCAGCCCTCCTGGTTTGCCTAGAACCGAGCAGGTTTCCTGGTACACAAGACTCTCAGGATTAAGAGTTTGTCATCCTGTCTCTTCAGCTCACATTGTTTATTTTTGAGGAAGTGCATGACTTAAACTCAGTCTCTCAACTATGCAACCATTAGAAATATTTTAATCTGCACAGTCTTTAGCTCAGAAGGGAAAGAAAGTATTGGGTTGGCCAAAAAGTTTGTTGGTTTTTTTCTGTAACATGGCTCTAAGTAGCACTTAGTTGTCTTCGTTCAAAACAATTTTGTTAGATTGTATTGTGACAGCTGTCATATCAGTGTGCATTTTTTTATTTTGAACCATTTTTTATTTTATTTTTTAAATTTTCTTTTATTATTTATTTATTTATTTATTACATGTTTACCTATGCCTCCATTTTGACCCGAATCAAAAACTTTTTTCTTAATTTTATCTTAATCATTGTTCAAATACAGTTTTCTCTTTTTTTACTCCCAGTCCAGCCCCCCCACCCCTCCCCACTTCCCTCCCATTACCACCCTCCCCCTAGTTTTTGACCATGTATCCTTTAAGTTTGTTCCTGTGAACCCTTCCCAATGTCCCCTGAAATTACCTCTACTCTCCCCTGTGGTCACTGTCAGCCTGTCCTCTATTTCAGTGTCTTTGGTTAGATTTTGCTTGTTTCTTTGTTTTGTTGTTTAGGTTCCTGTTAAAGGTGAGATCATATGGTATTTGCCTTTCACTGCCTGGCTTGTTTTGCTTAGCATAATGCTTTCCAGTTCCATCCATGCTGTTGCAAAGGGTAGGAGCTCCTTTCTTTCTGCTGCATAGAATTCCATTGTGTAAATGTACCATAGTTTTTTGATCCATTCATTTACTGATGGGCATCTTGGCTGCTTCTAGCATCTAGCTATTGTAAATTGTGCTGCTATGAACATTGGGATGCACAGGTTCTTTTGGATTGGTGTTTTAGTGTTCTTAGGATAGAGTCCCAGCAGTGGAATCACAGGGTCAAAAGGCAGATCCATTTTTAGTTTTCTGAGGAAGTTCCATACTGCTTTCCATAGTGGTTGTACCAGTCTGCAGCCCCACCAACAGTGCACTAGGGACCCCTTTTCTCCACAACCTATCCAACACTTGTTGTTTGTTGCTTTGTTTATGATGGCCATTCTGACTGGTGTGAAGTGGTATCTCATTGTGGTTTTAATTTGCATCTCTCTGATAGCTAGTGATATTGAACATCGTTTCATGTGTCTTTGGATTTTCTGTATATCCTCCTTGGAGAAGTGTCTGTTCAAGTCTTTTGCCCACTTTTTTAACTGGATTCCTTGTCTTCTTAGAGTGTAGTCATGTAAGTTCTTTATATATTTTGGAGATTAAACCCTTGTCTGAGATATCATTGGCAAATATGTTTTCCCATACAGTTGGTTCTCTTTTAATTTTGATACTATTTTCTTTAGCTGTGCAGAAGCTTTTAATTTTGATGAGGTCCCATTTGTTTATTCTTTCCTTTATGTCCCTTGCTCTAGGGGACAAGTCAGTAAAAAAGTTTCTTCATGAAATATCTGAGATTTTCCTACCTACGTTCTCCTCTAGGACTTTAATGGTGTCACGTTTTATATTTAAGTCTTTTATCCACCTTGAATTTATTTTTGTATATGGTGTAAGTTGGTGTTCAAGCTTCATTTTTTTGCACATGGCTGTCTCAGTGTGCATTTTTTAAAAAACATCGAAGTTGGATAATTTTGGTGTAGCCATTTTAATATTGAAGATGTAACAAAATAAGCCACATTGTTTGCATTGATGCCTTATTATTTCAAGAAAGAAATGTCACTAAAATGCAAAAAAAAGATTTTTGCAGAGTATGAACAAGATGCTGTGACTGACTGAATGTGTCAAAGTGTCTTGCAAAGTTTCATGCTGGAGATTTCTCACTGGACGATGCTCCATGGTCGGGTAGACCAGTTGAAGTTGATAGTGATCAAATTGAGACATTAATAGAGAACAATCAACATTATACCATGCAGGAGATAGCTGACATACTCAAAATATCCAAATCATAAAGTTATTGATGAAAATGAAAAATGGGTCTTTTACTTTAAAGAAAAATCTAAATGGACTTTTTGGCCAACCCAATAGATAGGAATCCCATCTAGCAAACTTGAGGAAGAACCTACACTTGCCAATAAAATTTCTTGTATTTTAAACAGAATCCCATTCAACCAGTCTACTTCTCCTATAGCTTCAACAAATAGATTCAGATTCCATTGATGCAGGCTTTTGTTAGGATTTTTTTCAGTATGGATTTTTCCCCAATCCAATCTCTCATTGTAAGAGTTGAGGAGAAGTTGGTAAGAGTTGGGATATTCCCCAGAGGGTTTTTGGGGAGAGAAGATCCATGCACCCCAGCAAAAGACAGACTTCTCTCTAACCCACAGTGTGCCCCACCCCCCAAAACCTTGGGGCTTGTCTGCCTGAACCTTGACCCAAAGCTAATGCAAGAGTTTGCTTTCGAACCTCTAAAAGCCCTTCCGGAGGAGCATGGCCACCTGTGGGAGTGGTCTCCACTTCTTATAGAGCAAGCTGATTACAAAGAACATTTAGGATTAAATGAGGTTTTGACCACCTCAAACCACAAATAAACAATTTCTTAAACACACATAGCACTTTCAAAAACCCTCTGGGCATAAAACTAATTATGAACCTAGTGCTTTCCCTTGATAACAGGCAGAAAACCTTTGCCCTTCAGGGCAGGAGAGGGAATGAAAAATTCTGGATTTGCTCCAAAGTTGACTGTTGATCCTACATACGCTGGATGACTGATGCCAGTTTTGTGCCTTTGGTGCTGACATCTGAAATTAGGCTCTGTTATGATGACATCTATACAGGGACTTCTTCAGGAGTAAATGAACGGTGAAAGCACTAAGCACAGAGATGCACTGGTGTAAAGCATGTTGAAATGCTTCACTTAGGTGAAATCGGGCAGGCTTTACACTTCAGCAGGACAGCAGAAGGAATCTAGCAATTAAAGTCCAGTCACTTTGAATATCTGGGCCCTTCAGTGTCACCACTGTGAAGGAAGGAATCAGTCACTGAAAGAAAGAGGTGGGGAGGTGTCCTCAAAAAAGTACTCACATCTTTTTCTTGATATTTACTTCATGATCAAGGGGTGGCAAGAATGAGGAACTGAGTAGTCTCTGAGGTACAGGTACCTGAAAAATTTGCCAGTGACTAATGTGCTATCTGAGCCATTTGAAAGAGCTCAAGTCAGCATGGCATCATCTGGTTTTTACACAGACCACAGGGTGAGGACCAGGACGACTCTGGGTTTTGTGGACTTTCCAAAATACTGACTGAAAGAAGAAAACTGAAGTGTGAAACAGAAAAAAAAATTTTTCGAATTATATGGCAAATGAGGACAACAGGATTCTAACATGGAGGATGGAGGATATTTTATAAAATGCCACAACAGCTGAGAACTATTTGCAGCTGATTCAGAAATTCATTTGTTCTGTGGAGAATTTGATTATTTTTCTTCAGCCTCCCTTTTACTTCTTTGAATAGTGTTTTCCTTGAAAATTAAGCTTATAGAAAGCAAGTGTATCTTCCAGAAAGGCTGGAATGTTTTTGAAAGAGTCTAAGCATATTAGGCTCTTAATTACACACTAGTGGCTTAAACATAAGTTGAGTTTTCAGTTACTGCCAAGGAGAGAGCAGTGACAACTTAAGTAATCGGCTATGAGGGGGACATTTTAAGGACAAGTACTTGATGGGCAGACTGGCTAGGCTTGAAGACAGTTCTATCATTTACCAGCTCTGTGGCCTTGGGCAGTGTTCAATTCCTCCTCAGTAAAATGGAGATAATGATAGTGCCTCACAGGTTTGTTGTGAGCATTAAATATGTCAATGAGTGTGAAGTTTTTAGAACACTATCCAGTAAGTAACTGTAGTACACAAGAGTTAATTACTACCTTATTTATTACTTTAATGTACTCCTCTACCTAGGGATCTTTAAATAATACAACTGCCCTGAGATAATTAAAATAAAAAATCCTGTCTGAAGGCAAGTGGCTAGTATAAATGACTAATTAAAGCCACTTTTATTCCTAGGGTCTTTTCTCCAGAGTACCCTGTTTTATTGGGCTTTATTAATTTTCCAGTAATGATTATGTTATTTAGGAACTGCTGTCATTCTTGGGGGTGCTCAGGATTTTGTGGCTTCCTTGATGTAATTAAGCCTTTCTTCCAGGAGCTTTATGATTCAGTACCTACTAGTGACCACAGGCTAGATCTACTTTCTGAGTAAGAAACAGAAATCAAAGTCTCAGATAATACCAAACTTAGCCAAATCACCTTCTTTTATTTAAAACAACTCTGTCGTGCTCTGGCAAAGTACACACTGATTCTTTAAAGGTGACTAAGAGAAGTAGGCTAGAATTTTCTGGGAGTTAGAATCTGAAATGTTCAGTTCACTTGCCAAGTACACGTGACCAAATCACGTCGGCAGAAATGTAAAGTCAGCATGAATGTAAGACATGGCACATCAAGCCGTTCTTTCCTGCTTAGTTTTTCCCATGAAGTGATGAACGGAATTTATCACTTTAATTAGATGATAACTAAGGAAGAGGGAGGGGGAAAATGCAGTTTTCCGACAGAAATCTATCCTGACTTTGTGTACTAACTTCGTCCTGTATCACTAAAGCGGCAGAGCACTGTGGTTAATTCCAGGAGCTCAGAAGCCAGGCTGCTGGGCTAAACTCCCTCTGCTGCCACTTGCTGATGGGTCAACAGGGGCAGATGCTTAACATCTCTGAGTATCAGTTTGTCCATCTTCAAAATGAAAGTAATAACACATCTTACTTCACAGGACTGTTTGTAAGGATTAAATAAACTGATATATTACTCAGAACCTAGTGGGATTAGCAATCTCAAATATCAACTCTCTTGTCCTGGCTATTACCTCACTGATGATCAAATTGTACCCATTTAGTCAATGAGGATTTTTGAGCCCGTATATGTTTCACGCCCTGAAGTAAATCAGGGAGTGAAGGGACACACAGTGAGTACAAAAGAGACACAACCCCTGTTCTTACAGGAATTAAAGAGTGGGAACAAGACTAACCAAAGAATCTCCCCAATAAACGTAAATGTGTACCAGTGAGGCACTAAGGACGTCTCCTGCAAGGATCTGATCTGGTCAGGAAGTGTGAGAAAGCATCCTGAGGGAGTAATGAGGGCTGAGCTCTGGAAGAAAACCAGGAGAGGAATAAGGGAAGGGGTGAGCAGGAGATGAGGGGGTTGAGAACAGTATTCCCGAAAGGAAGAGCAGCATGTGCAAAGGCTCTCTCGGGAGTCCTACTTCCTGTCTCCTCAGTCATACCACCATGTCTCAGAGTTTCCTTCAAGTGGTTCTACCACTTGGGGGTGTCCCTGCCTTCTTTTCTGTACCTAGAACCACCCATTCCTTAAGGGTGAGACTTAATCCTGCTTCTTCCATGACACGCTCCTCACCACTTTAACCCACAAAACTCCACTGTTGTCCCTTGTTGGGGGAATGACATTGTAGTAGGGAAGGAAAACTACAGGCAACTTACTGCAATGAAACAATGGTAAAACCAATGGACAACTACAGGGTTATTGTCCCATCTCTCTTGCTTGTTACATTCCCAGCATACATATATCTCTATGTTCTAACTCACTGCTTTTAAGGAAGGAAAGGGAGGGAAACATGGTAACTCAGTCGCTCTTCACATCAGCCCTATGGGGTGGGTACTGGTACCCCATTCCACAGCCAAGGGAGCCAAGGCACACTGGCACACTGAGATGAAGTAAACTTGACCTGCAGATCAAGTGGTAGATAGAAAACCTTACTATTCTGGGGTCTAACAAATGTGTTAAGAAGATTGTGACTTCATTTTGAACAAATAGATACAAATAAAGAAAATCCCAGTTGATTAAAAGAAAAGATGAAGTAAACTGCCATCATTCCCATAACTGGATTGGATGGGCAGCCCTTTGAACCTGGGTCTGTTCGCTTCCAAAGCCTATTCACATTTTGCATTACACTGGGTGCCATGAGGTTTGATCACTTTTTCTTTTGTTTGTCGGTCTGCCCAGTGTTCTGTAGCTCTGCTTTTCATAGCAGTGTTGGTACATGACGGTTATTACTGAAAAACCTGTTCGCTTGGTTCTATTGGTGTGTGTTGTGAGAAAGGTCTTCAAGAGAGTTGTGAGGTGGCAGAAGTGCACTCTTGAGAGGAAACCTCCTTCATAAAAAACATCATGCCACAGACATCATTAAACTATGCACTGATTCTTTTTTGTTAGGTTGCATGTCAGAATATAAAATGAAGAAAAGGAAGAGGGCAGGGAAAAGGAGAGTGATGTGGGGGAGGGAGAAGAAGAAAGGGAAACAGAAGAACATTATTTTCATAATATATCTTCTTGGTGATGAAACACTGTCAGATTTTATTGGTCTTTATTATTTGTAGAGCACCCAGGAAGTACAGGATAACCTTTATTAAACAAGATAGCACAGAACAATGTTTAACAGTTTCTGGCATAGAGTAGGAGGATGCTTGGTAAAGTTAGTTTAGTTTTGTTTTTTTTTAAGGCAGGGGATTTCAGGTTGATCCAATCTCAGATAAAATACCAGCTCTTTCTTCTTCCAGCTCAGTGGCTTCACCCAAGCTCAAGCACCTTGCTAAGCCTCCTGCCCCACACTGTAATGTGACCTGAGAGGGCTCAGCGAGCACTGCCCAGTGCCTGGCACATGGCAGGCACTGTGGAAGCACCAGTCTCTTTCCTTCTCTTTTATATACAAGTAGTCTGTGTCACCCCCGGGCCTCTCAGTGACCCTGTGAGGGAGACCATGTTGGCACCATCATCCTCATTCTGCACATCAGGAAACAGAAATTCAGATTAACAAGTGACCTCACACAAGGTCAGACAGCCAGGATGCAGAGGAACTTGGGAGCCATCCCGAGTCTTCTGAATGTAAGTGTGGTGTTCTTATGAAGGTGGAATGACCTGAAAATATCCTCTGTGACCCACTTGCTGTGGAAAACATGCTTGTTTCTACAGAAAGTGCTCCTGGACCTGTGTTCACGTGTTCCCATTCTTTCACCTTGCTCAATGCCCTCCTTATTTGAGCAACATCACATGTGGTGCAGATGTCAAGCTGGGATTAGAAGGGCAAACTGCACCATTAAATACTAGGAGACAGGCTAAGAAGGTCTGATTAACTACACAGAAGACAAATAAAATCTCTGTATACATGTAACTCTGCTTTAAAAGTTTAAGTTTTCTGTCATACTTTGACCTGGAATTTTTTTGTTTGTTGCTACTCTGTTTTAATTTTGAGTTTCATTATATCAAATATAGCTTCTTATAAATCGGAAAATCAAGTAGCACACTATTGCTGCCTCCAAGGATTTTGGGGTACTTGTACCTCAATAATGTCATTACTTCATTAACAAATTACAACTAAATCTGTGGCCCAATTATCCATGGTCGCAAAAGAATATGGAAGGAGTACACAATTTGTAATTTATGGATGAACTGTGTTACAAATGTTCATTTATATGCCACTTGTACTGGGAACTTGGGTTTACTCTTAACAGAAAATGAAGTTTAAAATAGTGGTATCCTGGTACCATTTTTTCCCCCTATATTTCTTACCCTCCTTACTACACTATGTACATTCTCAAACTCTTCTTCTGAACAAAGCATAAACTATATAATATCTTAGTCAAACCTTCAAAACATATCCTGAATCTAACCACTTCTTACCCCTTACTGCCACTGACTGGTTTCAAGCCTCCAGGATCTCCTCAGTTTTTGCTCTTGTCTAAGTTTCTTGTGCCTCCCCCGCTTTCCCACAGCCCTGCATGATTCTGTTCAAGTCAGGTCATGCCAGACTTGTAGCTCTGCTCAAAGTCCTCCAGAAGCGAAAGCTATTGACATTGAATGATTAGTACCACAAGGGGACTCATTATATTATTCCATGTATATATGACTAACATTTTCTACATAAGAAGTTAAAAAAAAAACAAAAAACCCAAAACCTCCAATGCCTTTCCATCTTAAAAGCCAAAGTCTTTACAATGGCATATGAGGCCCTGGACAATCTAACCCTCCTTTTCCTCATCAATTTTGTTTCTTACTGATCCTACGCAGCCACATCAACCTCCTCACGGCTCCTGACCTTGCCAGCTCAGCTCCCACCTGGAAGCGCCTGTGTGTGCTGTCCTCTGCCTAGAACCCTCTTTTTGCATGTTCTCGTACCTTCCTTCAGGCTTGGCAGGAATGCTCTTCTTTCAGGCAGGCTTTCACTCATCACCGCCCCTCTGCAAAATATAACCACTCCCATACTCCAATCCCTGCATTCTTTCCTCCTTTCCCCTGCTTTACTTTTCTGTGTTCGTTACTATTTAAAATGCTACAGTTTACTAATTTTCTTTGTTTCCTACCTTCCCCATGAAAACAGAAGCTCTATAAACTCGGGGATACTGATTTCTCCCCTGTTATATCCCCAGTGCGTGCAGTATTTGTCATACTGTGGGCATTCAATACTTCTTTAATGAATGCACGATCAAAATGTTATCTATGGAAGGCAATTTATGAAAATATGAAGAGTTGTGTTAGGTAGTAGGTAAAAATAAGGTTAACTATATTCTTCCTTTTGTTACTTTGTCATTCTTAAAAACTGGCTAGATCCCAGAGTAGCCTCTCAGTAGGCTACTTACATGAGGATGCATTAAAGACCAGAGCAGGACATTAGCCTAAGTTGGCAAAGTGCCTGTGTGTGGCTAGGGTGGGGGTGATGGGGGCGGGGCACGGCCGGGCTTCTGGACTTGCTGTGGTGAGGGGAATCTATTGCTGAGGGGCAGGAATTCTGGCAGCTGTAAGAAAGTGAAGGGAAGGTGACTCTTGAATCATCGGCCCTGGGAAACCAAGTAGCAGCTCTCCTCTTACAGTCCAAGACATCCCTAGTCTTTCCCTCTTCCCACTCTCATTGCTGTTGCTCATAAGGTATTTTCCCATGTACTGAAGTCTTAGTACCTCACCCAAACCCTTTCTGTTTCTTGCCTTATTATCACCCTCAGTGATTGATACCCAGAATTCACATTTCTGAATCACTTCAATTTCACATCCTCTTATTCCTTAAATGAGATGCACTTTCTATGACGTTCACTCTGGTGACTGACAGGAATAACCACCCCACAGGACCTTATCATGACACAGTGCCAGTCTACACCTCCAAGATCTCCAACTGCTGTGCTTCTTTTCAATGCAGAGCACAGGCTCTGGAGTCAGACAGACCTGCTCTGACCCCTGGCTCCTGCTGTTGCTGGCTGCGCCCTCCTGGGCAAGTTACTTAGCTTTTTTGACTTGTTTCCCCATCTGTAAAATGTGAATACAAATATATAATCTTTGAATTTTCATGAGGTTTAAAGGAGATACTTTAAAATGTCTCAGATATATGACTGTGATTCTTATTTCTTCATGCTTAAGCAGATTATCTGCAGTGGAGAGTTCCTCTGGCTTCACTGAGAGGATGCAAACCACTGCATGCGTGTCTCCTCAGCCTCCCTTCTCCTTACTGGTACTCAGGCTCAAAATGTCCCTGTTATTGCACATATCCTCTCCTAATTCAGAGAAATGGAGATCTGTTCCCTTTTCCAGGACTAATCACTCTGGTTTTGCCCTTAATGTCATCCTTATTCCAGACCCCCTTGAATTACCCTCGTCCTCTCCTCTCCAAAGGACCCTTCCCTTTAGCCCACAAAACATGTACCCTCTTCTTTCTTATTCCACAGAACCCCTTTCCTGATGATGATGATGATGATGACGACCACGACAACTGTAACAGTTAGCATTTATTGAAACCTATGGGCCAGGCACTATACTACAACCTACAGAACCAGACTTTCATTTGATTTTCTCTACAATTCAATGAGAAAGATTCTTAAAAGGTACTCACACCTGCTTGGGTGCCATTCTCTTTTTCCTTACCAAATATGCAAGAAAAGCTCTAGTCACCAATGCTGAACCTCCTACCCTTCCTCAAATGAAGAGATGTTTAAAGATCATGACTGACTCCATGTTTCCAAACACACTAGCCATTTTCATCTTAACCTCTCTGAAGCCAGGGATGTGTTAGCATTCCCTCCTAAAACTCTTTCCTCACACTTCTTTGTACGCTTCTGTGAAGGCACTCTCCCTCTTCCCCAAAGAAAAGTTTTGCCAGAGATCTGTCCTTGGTTTATTTCTAATCTTCATCATGATCAGTCTCTTGATACTCTTATCTAGTCTCTCAGATTTAAGTACTACTCCATTCAGATGCTCGTAATTTAAATCTCGTCTGCTTAATTTCCTGTCTGTAACATCATTACAATTCACTTTGTCCAAGACTGAACAAATTGCCTTCCTTCTGAAACCGACTCTACCCCCTATTAAATGGAGTACAACCTTCTAAGCAATTGCACCAAAATCTTCCCTTCATCGTGAAGTCCTCTGTTGTCTTCCACGTGTAATCAGTTGTCAAATTTTGGCCAGGTGGCAGCCCCACACCCTGACAAACCTCTGACCTGTGTCCCTTTCCTCTATTCTCATTGGCTTAATTTATCTATCTCAGCCCTTATTCTGAGCTTAACATATGAGGAATCACTGTAATTCTTTTTTTTAAAGATTTTATTTATTTTTAGAGAGAGGAGAAGGGAGGGAGAAAGAGAGGGTAAAAAACATCAATGTGTGGTTGCCTCTCACATGCCCCCAAATGGGGACCTGGCCCACAACCCAGGCATGTGCCCTGACTGGGAATTGAACCAGCAACCCTTTGTTTACAGGCTGGCACTGAACTCACTAAGCCACACCAGCCAGGGAAGAATCACTGCAATTCTTTAAATTTGTGTTTTTTTGCCTTTTCCTTTTGCTAATATCCCTTAGCATACTGCTACCAGATTTACATTTCTAAAGCATAATGCTGATCAGAACGTATCATTTCTATATTAAAACTTAGATGATCTACCCATTTTCTACAAAATCCAGTTTAAATTCTTGAGCCTTGTACAACTTGGCCTTATTGTACCTGTCTAGCTTTATTCCCACCTTTCCCTTATATTGTTCATGCCAGCAGAATTACTCACCATTCCATTCATTCTCAGTGACTTCTATTTTGAGCCACTGCTGCTGACTTTTCTGCTTGTACTGCCTTCTCTAGTTAGGTCTATCCTTTCAAGTTTCTACCCTTCTCTTGCTATTTGGCCCAAAGTCCAATTTCTGCCTCAAAGTCATTTATGAGCACCCCACATGGCTGGCTCACATAAGATCATCTTTACTTCAGAGCCATTTGGTCACTCACTCTTTCCTTCAAAAACTGTTTTATTCAGAAATTACTACATGAATGGTATAGGTGCTGGATATCTAGTGGTGAATAAAACAAATAATATTATCATATTTCAAATGTTTAAGGGCATATCTTAGTTCCTCTATTACACCGATTGATCTCTGAAGACAAAGGTGCTATTATTTATATTTCTACAACTACCAGTACAGAACCAGTACCTATATTTATCCAATATTCATTTGAAGAACTAATGCCCGAGTGAATCCAGCTACTCTGAGGAAGGAGGGAATAGCAAAGTGGTGCAAAGCTCCTTGGCAGCATTCAGAAAGGGCACTAACTGCAGGGCCCACTGCACTATCCTGTCTCAGGGTCTGTTGAAGGGTTATGTCATGTGACAGAATTCACCTCACTAATATAACTATAAGGTACTGCATGAGGAGTTTCTGAAAAGTCCCAGCAAAGGTGAATATATGAAGCCAACGAACATGAATTTTACTAACTCCTTGGCCTGAAATCACAGTTAACATGTAACCCTGGCACTATTTTTATTTATAAGAAAGTTATTATAATTTTCTGAAGCACCTGTACTCCGTTAGGCTTTTCCAATGAGAAAAGTAACTTTTACTTACAGACAGACTGGTGGCAGAGATGCTAAAACATCTTTAATTTTTATAAATTCAATTTTCAGGTACAACTTAACCCTGACATACAATTTGCCACTGCACTGGGGTTTGGCCAAGATGGTAAGATGTGTCGAAAACAACTGTCGAAGGCTGGTTCCAGAGATCCAAGATAGTGGCAGAGTGGGTGGGTATTACATTCCCCTCCTCCTGGAACTAAATTAGAATTACAACTACATTATTCAGCAATCCATCTGAATAACCAAAGACTAGTTGAAAAGAAGTCTTATAGACAAGAATTTACAGAAGAAGCCACATTGAGAATGACAGGAAGGATGGAAATGCTGAAAGGGTTGGCCCAGCTCCCACGAGTGGTGGCTGAGATTCTGGAGGGATATGTCAGCTGCAAAGGTTCCCCCTGAGGAGCACAGGGTCTCAACCCCAAGCCAGGCTCCCTAGCCCAGAGCACCAGAGCCAGGAAGAGGAACCCACATAACATCTGGCTGTGAAACTCAGCAGGGATTCTGTCCTCCAGTGAGAAGCAAGAGTCTGCTAGAGACATGGACCCTCTTAAAGGACCAACACACAAAATCTCACGTGTAGCCACCCACCCTGGGCTCTGGTGGAGGGAGGGCAAAGCAGACTACAGCAGTATTAGGAGAGACTGGGTTGTGTGGCTCTGGGGAGAGAGCTGAAGGGACAGCCAACAGGACCCCTATGCTGAGTAAACCTCCCAGACTGCAGACACCATCTTTCCTGGGTGGAACATTCCCTTCCAAATGGCATCAGCTTGAGGAAGAGCAATAGCCCCCTTCTCTGTACTTCCTGTAGCCCCACCCAGCAGAGATTGAGCCCTACTGAGGAAAGAGCTGCCTAGCCTGGAGTGTAGAGATCTGGGCAGGCTCAGGGGGTGACAGTGACTGAGTTGTGTGGCTTTGGGGTAGGGCCAATTCCCTCCGCTTTCCTGTGAGTCTGACTGGCACCTCCTCTGATGGGAGATCCACTAGGCACACCCTGGGCTCCCAGCCAGCCCTGCCCTCCTGACTCCTGGTGGCTCCACCCTGCTGAAGTTTGGGCAGAATCAAGGACAGACCGAGTTGTGTGGCTCAGGGCGGGGGCACTGTCCCCATTGTCCCCCAAGGCTGACTGGTACTTGCACCTCATGGGAAAAACCACTACTCACATCCTCTTGATTCCTGGAGGCCTGACACCAGCTGAGATCAGGCTCCTGGCAGAATCTAGGACAGACTGATTTCTGTGGCTTTAGAATGGGGGCCATTTTCCCCTCATACACCCGAGCAGCGCAGAGCCCTCCCTTCCCAAAGCCAAACCTTGGTCTGTTTGGGCCTGGTAATCTCTGCCAGCCTAACCCTGATGACTCCCTGAGACCTCACCCCACCTCAAAGGTGTGTGAGCATCCAGCAGGTAGCAATTAGATTTGATGATATATGCAGGGACATTTGCTGAGAGACCTCAGACCCAGCACTGACACTGAGTTTGAACCTGTATAAATCTGGTGAACACACTCGCCCTACCTGTCACTAAGAACTTACCTCATACAACTTGAGTGCCACCAAAGGCACTTTCAGTGACTGAGCCCAACAGGCAACCAGCAGGCAGAGGCAGATCTCAGGGTGCCCTGGGACTTTTGCTGACCTGCCTCTGAAACCAGTGTCGGTAAAAGCTGGTGTTGGTGTGCAGCTTGGTCCTCACTGTGCACACCCAGGCCTAGTACAGGTAGCCACAAACTCTGGATCAGTTTGTAGCCTCAAGCAGGTTGCCCAGGGCCAGTCACAGGCATCATCTGACACTGGCCTGCCCAGAATCCCTCCCAAAAGGCTGAGAACCAAAACACCTAGTGGCCAGCTTCAGACAACTCAGAGCAGGATTCAATTAGCTTCAAAAACTAAAGGGAGGGACCTCCAAAGGGAGATCTCAGGAGGCACAAGACCCTGCTGAGGCAAGTTCGCTTTGTGTGTTCAGCAGCTTCATAGGAGCTTGTACCTCTCAGTCAGCCAACCTTGAAGTATGGGTCAATCTTGACAGCCAGGAAGCCTGAGGGTCAGCCTCATGCATGAATAGGCCAGTAGAAATCAAGACTCAATTCAAAACAGGGCCCACATGACCCATAAAAGGGACTCTCCGGAAGCACCCAGACCAGGTGCTGAGGGAGACTGCACCACTGGTGTGCTGCAAGAATGTTTAAAGCATTTAATACCTATTTAGTCAGGGACACTGACCACTTTTCCTTTAGATTGTCAAATAAAAAATAACAATAGCCAACATATTAGATGTCTGGTGGGAATAAATCAGAATTACACCCATTTTTTTGGTCAGATTGGCAAAAAATATATATATTTTGTGTGCCACAAAATTCTAGTAATTAGTTTATGTATGTCATGAGATTAAAAAGTTTGAAAATCACCTCTGACCTAATACATAGAAACAAACACAAAGAGGCAGCTAAACTGGGAGACAAAGGAACATGACCCAAATAAAAGAGCAAGAGAATTCTCCAGAGAAAAAAAGCTAAATGAAATGTAGGTAAGCAATTTACTAGATATAGAGTTAAAAATGGTTATGAGGATGCTCAAACAACTTAGCAAGAACTTCAACAAAGAGAAACCAAGCATAAAAAAAGAAACAGAAACCATAAAAAGGTACCTGTCAGAAATGTGTAATACAATATCTGAAATGAAGGAGACACTAACCACAGTAGGTTGGATGAAGGAGAGGATCAAATCAACAGTGTGAAAGACAAAGTAGCAGGAAACAATCAGGGCAGCAAAATGAAAAACAAATTTTTTTAATGAAAATAATTTAAGGGATTTGGGGGATAACATTAAGAGTAACAACATCCACATCATGAAAGTACCAGAAAGAGAAGAGAGAGAGAAAGAGAGCAAGGGGTTGAGAACCTATTTGAAGAAATAATGACTAAAAACTTCCCTAACCTTGTGGAGAAAAAAGACACACAAATCCAGGAAGTGCAAAGAGTTCCAGACAAGATGAACCCAAAGAGGCCCACACCAAGACACATAATTAAAATGGCAAAGGTTAAAGATAAAGAGAAAAGGTTAAAAACAGCAAGAGAAAGACAGTTACCTAATAGGGAGCTTCCCATAAGATTCAGCTAGTCTCTCAACAGAAGCATTTTAGGCCAGAGGGGACTGGCACAAAATATACAAAATGATGAAAAGAAAGGACCTGCAATTGAGACTACATTCTCCAGCAGGGCTATCATTTAAAATTAAAGGAGAAAAAAGAGCTTCCCAGACATGGAAAAAGCTCAAGCAGTCTGTTGTCAACAAACCAATATTACTAGAAATGTGAAAGGGCATGTTGAAAAAGAAGATAAAGAAGAAGAGAAGGAGAAAGAAGAGGGGGGAGAAGGAGGGAACAAGAAGAACAAGAACAGAAGGAGAAGAGGAGCAAGAAGAAAGAGGAACATAGTTGAAAGAATAAAATGGCTATAAATATGTATCTACCAATAGTCACTTTAAATGTAAATGGCTTAAATGCTCCAATCAAAAGACACAGGATAGCTGAATAGAAAAGAAAACAAAGTTCATATAAATGGACTATAAGAGACCCAACTCAGAATGAAAGACACACATAGGTTAAAAGTAAAGGGATGGAAAAAGGTATTTCATGCAAATGGAAAGGGACATAAAACTGGGGTAGCAGTACTTGTATCAGACAAATAGACTTTAAAACAAAGGCTATAATAAGAGACAAAGAAGGACACTATATAATAATAAAGGGAGCAATCCAACAAGAGGATACAACCCTTGTGAACATTTATGCACCCAACATAGGAACACGTAAATATATAAGGCAAATCTTGATGGGACATAAAAGGAGAAATCAATAGTAATATAGTCATAGTAGGGGATTTTAACACCTGTTGACATCAATGGATAAATTTTCCAGACAAAAAAAGGAAACCATGGCCTTAAACAACACGAATTTAATTGGTATCTTCAGAACATTTCATCCCAAAGCAACAAAATATACATTCTTTTCAAGTGCACATGGAACATTTTCTAGAATAAACCATGTTAGGCCACAATACAAGTCTCAATAAATTTAAGAAGACAGATCATTTCAAGCATTTTCTCTGACCACAATGGTATAACACTAGAAATCAATCACAAGAAAGAAATTAAAAAACACTAAGATATGGAGGCTAAATAACATGTTACTAAACAATAAATGGATTAACAATGAGATAAAGGAAGAAATCAAAAGCTACTGTGATACAAAAGAAAATGAGAATACACAACCCAAAATTTATGGGACACAGTAAATGAAGCACTAAGAGGGAAATTCATATCATTATAGGCCTACCTCAAGAAAGAAGAAAGATCTTGCCCAGGTTAGAGTGGCTCAGTGGACTGAATGCTGACTTGTGAACCACAGGGTCACTAGTTTGATTCCCAGTCAGGGCACAAGCCTGAGTTGCAGGCCAAGTCCTCAGTAGGGTGCACGTGTGAGGCAGCCACACATTGATCTTTCTCTCCCTCTCTTTCTCCCTCTTTTCCCCACTGTCTAAAAATAAAATAAATAAAATCTTAAAAAAATTAAAAAAAGAAAAACTTTAAATAAACAATCTAAATGTACATTTAAAAAAAAAACTAGAAAAAGAACAAGAAACAAACCCTGAAGTGAGTAGAATAAAAGAAATAATAAAGATTAGAGCAAAAAAAAACCCCAAAACAAAACAGGAACTAAAAATACAATACAAAAGAACAATGAATCCAAGTGCTGGTTCTTTAAAAAGATAAACAAGACTAAAAAACCTTTAACCAGAATCATCAAGAAAAAAGAGAGAGAGAACACAAATAAATAGAATCAGAAATGAAAGAGAAGTAACAACTGACATAAAAGAAATACAAAGGATTGTAAGAAAGTATTACAAACAACTATATGCCAACAAATTGGACAATCTGGAAGAAATGGATAAATTCCTTGAAAAGCACCATCTTCCAAAACAGAATCAGGAAGAATCAGAAAACCTGAATAGGCCAATTACAATTAATGAAATTGAAGCAGTAAAACAAACAAAAACAAAACAAAAACCTGCCAACAAACAGAAGTCCTGGATTGTATGGCTCTCAGGTGAATTTTACCAAACCTTTGAAGAACTAACACCTATCATTCTCAAACTATTCCAAAATATTCAAGAGGAAGGAAGACTCCCAAGCTAATTTTATGAGGCCAGCATTATTCTAATTTCAAAACCAATAAAGACATTACAAAGAAAGAAAATTAGAGGCCAATATCCCTGATGAACACAGATGCTAAAATCATCAACAAAATATTAACAAACCGAATCCAGCAGTGCATTAAAAAGATCATATACCATGAGCAAGTGGGATGTATTCCAGGGATGTAAGTAAGCATGGTACAGTATCTGCAAATCAAGAAATGTGATACACCACATAAACAAAATGAAGGATTAAAATCACACGATCCCATCAATAGATGCAGAAAAGTCACTTTATAAAATCCAGAGCCATTTATGATAAAAACTTTCAGAAAAGTGGGAATAAAGGGAACATATCTCAACATAATAAAGGCCACAGATGACAAACCCACAGTCAACATCATACTCAAAGGGAAATAACTAAAAGTGTTTCCGTTAAGACTGGGAACAAGGCAGGGATGTCTGCTATCACCACTATTCAACATAGTACTGGAAGTCCTAGACACAGTAATCAAACAGGAAGAAAAAATAAATAAAAGGCATTCAAATGAGAAATAAATAAATAAAGGTTTCATTATTTGCAAGTGACATGATACTGTATGAGATCCGTCCAGAAGGTATCCAGCCATGTAATATGAAAAATAGAGACATTTATTTTAAAAGATACAAGATACAAGAAACATTGTACATAGGACAATGTCTCCTTCAAAGTAGGCACCTTGGGACCTCACATGATTCTCCCAATCACCATCAGCTGCCCCTTTGTACTTCCTGAATCTCATCAAGGGTCTGAGACCTCTTCTCTTTCAAAGGCGACTTTAATTTTGGGAAAAGCCAGAAGTCACGAGGTGCTAAATCTGGGCTGTAGTGGGGCTGAGTCACCTGGATGATTTGATGTTTTGCTAAAAAACTTGTATGAGACAAGATGCATGAGTGGGCGCATTGTTGTGATGAAGCTGCCAATCACCAGTTGCCCATAGCTGCAGAGTTCTGAGTCATCTGAATAGTTTCCATGGAGGAATATGTAAGCTTAACCAAAATCTGATGCAGATTTGTTGCTCTACTTGCTCATTTTGAATGTGATGGCCACCCAGTACACATGCTCATGAAACAGCTTCTACTGCCTTCACAGACTAGTACAATGAAGTTGTCATTGTTCATGCATGCACCTTCCGTCCACTCTCCTTGACTGCCAGGTTACACTGATGTTGCACAAACCATTATTGTTATATTAGCAATGGTCGGACTTTTTCTGGACAGACCTATATCGAAAACTGAATTCAATAAAGTAGCAGGATACAAAATAAATATCCAGAAAACAGTTGCATTTTTATACACTGATAATGAACTATCTGAAAGGGAAACTAAGAAGAGAATCCAATCCCATTTGTAATTGCGTGAAAAGAAATTCCTGGGAACAAATTTAATCAAGGATGTAGAAGACTTGTACTTGAAATACTATAAGACACTGAAGAAACTGAAGAAGACAAACAAGTGGAAGTATATACCATGTTCATGAATAGGAAGAGTTAACACCATTTAAATGTTCATACTACACAAAGCAATCTACAGATTCAATGCAATTCCTACCAAGACACCAGTGGCATGTTTTGCAAAACTAGAACAAATATTCCAAAAATGTATATGGAATCACTGAAGACCCTGAATGGCCACAGCAATGTTGAAAAATAAGAAAAACATTGGAGGAATCATGCTACCTGATATTAAACTATACTACAAGGTCACAGTAATCAAAATAGCATGGTTCTGGATAAAAACAGACATAGGTCAATGGAACAGAATAGAGAGCCCACAAATAAACTTAGGCCTTTATCGTCAATTAATATTTGACAATGGGGGCATGAACATATGAGGGAGGGACACAAAAAAACCTAATTTACTTATAAAAATTGTATATTTATTTTCACATGTCTAAACTTCAGTCCTCTACAAAGTACTCTCCATCTGATGCAGTACACTTGTTGAGATGTTTTCCCACTGCTCAAAACAGTTTTTGAACTAATCGATTTTGATACCTTTTAGTATTTCTGCCATTTTTTGTTTCACCTCCTTACCATGGGCAAAACGTTTCCCTTTGAGGACTATTTTTCATCCAGGGAAACAAAAAAAAAGTTGCTCAGGGTAAGATCGGGTAAATAGAGAGGGTGGGGCATGGGGGCATGATGTTTTGGGTCAAAAACTGCTGAACACTTAGCAAGGTGTGGGCAGGTGTGCTTGTAATCACCTATCATGAACTTAGCAAACATACTGAAAAGTCTTCAAAACAATTCGCTGAATTGAAATGCAGCCTCGCTCTATAATGCCAGCTGGCCCACTAATACAGATGTGTACCTAGAACATACCTAGCTGGGGAAGCCTGCATTACAAGGAGCTCATCCCCCAGAAGATAATTCCTGAATTTTTGGGTCCCCCCTTGTAATGGTGTAAAGATTGTCTATTCAATAAATAATACTGGGAAAATTAGACAGATAATGTGCAAAAAACAAAACAAAACAAAACTAGACCACCTTCTCATACCATTCACAAGAATAAACTGAAAAGAGATTAAAGACTTAAATGTTAAGACTCAAAACCATGAAAATCATTAAAAAAATAGGCAGTAACATTTTGGACATTTCTCATAGCAATTTTTTTTGATATATCGCTTCAAGCAAGGGGAAAAAATAAACAAATGGGACTACATCAAACTAAAAAGATTTTGCACAGCAAAGGAAGTCATCAACAAAATGAAAGGTCAGCCCACTGACTGGGAAAATATACTGTATTTGCCAATACATCTGATAAGGAGTTAGTATTCAAAATTTATAAAGAACTTATAAAACTCAACACCAAGAAAACAAACAATCCAATTAGAAAACAGGGAAAGGACAAATAGATGCTTCTCCTATGAGGACATAAAGATGGCCAACAGACATTTGAAAAGATGCTCAACGTCATTAATCGTCAGAGAAATGCAAATGAAAACCACAATGAGACATCATCTCACACCTGTCAGAATGGCCATCATCAATAAATCAAGAAACAACAAATGTGGGTGAGGATGTGGAGAAAGGGGAACCCTCATATACTGTTGGTAGGAATGAAGACTAAAGCAGCTGCTGTGGAAAGCAGTATGGAGTTACCTCAAAAATTTAAACAAGGAGCTGCCTTATGACCTGGCAACTCCACTTCTGGGAATTTATCTAAAGAAACCATAAACACTAATTTGAAAGAACATATGAATCCCTATATTCACTGCAGTATTATTTACAATAGCTAAAATTTGGAAATAGCCCAAGTGCCCATCAGTAGATGAGTGGATAGAAAAGCTGTGGTACATTTATACAATGGGATACTGCTCAGCCATAAAAAAAGGAAATCTTACCTTTTGGGACAGCATGGATGGACCTGTAAAGTATTACTCTAAGTGAAATAAACCAGTCAGAGAAAGACAAATACCACATGATTTTTCTTACATGTGGAATCTAATGAACAAAACAAACTTACAAACATAATAGAAACAGGCTCATATACAGAGAATAGACTGACAGATGTCAGAGGAGAGAGGACTTGGGGGACTGGGTGAAAAAAGTGAAGGAATTAAGCAAAGAAAAAAAAAACCTCATAGACACAAACAGTATGGTGATTACCAGAAGGAAAGGGGGTGGGGGAGGTAGAAAAGGGTAAAGGAGAGGATAAATGGTGATGGAAGGAGACTTGACTTGGGGTGGCAAACACAGTACAATATACATATGATGTATTATAGAACTGTACACCTAAATACTATATATTTTTATTAACTAATATCACCCCAATGAATTCAATAATTTTTTTTAAAGGCTAGTTTCAGGTAAAACAGAAATGAGACTGGGAGGAGGAGAGGAGCTGCCTTGGCTTCAGATGCTGTGTAATCTGGACAGTGGATCTCATTCACCATCCCAGCTGGACTCTGCCTGGGCAGCTGAGCAGGTGGGCTTTCCCCAGCTGCACCCCAGAGACAGAGGTCATCCTCCCACTGGAAAATAGTCCTAACTTCACATGTCAGTTGACATTTCTGAGTCACTGAAAATATCCCATGAGTGTGAAATTAGGAAGCTTTACCAATCCAGAGTTGTAATGTATTTTCAAGTACCATTCCAGGTTTGGAGAAAATAACACAATTTATAGAGTCTGAATGAGTTGAGTTGAATATAAGTGCCTCAAAATTCTTAAATTGTCAAAAAATGTTCTCCAGAAATCTGCCAATTTTCAGTTAAAAACATGTGGGTTGGTTAATTTTTAGTGCTCCAGTAAGTGGTGAGAGTTCTAGTCACAGTCACCAGTTACTGCTATGATCTTGTGTTAGTCACCTAACCTGTTTGGGCCTCTCAACCCTCATTTGCAAAATCACTAGACAGTGTCTAATGTGCCTTCCAGCTCTAAAATTCTGATTCCTAGTCATCAGGATAGGACACACAGGACAACACCCAAAGACCACATATTAAATCTGAAAACAAAAGTTTAAAACCACAGAATTCCTGAGTTGGAAGGAACCTAATAGGTAACTCAGTTTTTAAACTGTTAACATTTTACATTTCATCACATTTATATACTGAGAAAACATACAATCAACACTCAAATTACCTGTTGTAATGGGGCCTCTGATAGCATGGAAAATCAAAGTTTAGAGACAAAGAAAAACCTTTATGTTAGGCAAATATTTCAACTTTTTTTTAATTTTTAGTTTTTAAAAAATCCTCATCCGAGGACATTTTCTCATTGCTTTCAGAGAGAGGGAAAAGGAAGAGGAGTGGAGAGAAAGAAATATCAGTGTGAGAGAGAAGCATTGATTGGTTGCCTCCCGCACACACTGGGACAGAAGATCAAACACACCCAGACTGGAGATTGTAGGCACCTAGACTTGGAATTGAACCCACAACCTAGGTATGTGCCCTGACTGAAAACCAAGCCTGCAACCTTTTGGCTATGGGAGGATGCTCCAACCAACTGAGGCATACCAGCCAGGGAAAAAGATTTCAACTTTTGTTATTATAAATGATACTGAATATCTAAATGTGGCAGGGGGAGGGAAAGACAAGCAAAACAAAGGCAGAATGAGACATTTTAATTTATAAAGTTAAAAAAAATCCTTAAAGACTACATAAAAATAATTAGAAGCATCAGATGAGGTATAGGTATGATTGAAGTGTGTCCAAAATAAAAATATTAGATTTCTGATTTACTATATGTGTTCTTTAAAATAAAGTATTAAGATGCTTTTTAATGTTCTTATAAAATAGTTTTAAAATCTCTCAACATATTGTTTTGACCCAAACTTAATTTGAGATAGTTAAGGATATCTTCTGCCTCTGTGATACTTAAATTTCCTTGAGATTAAGTATCACTGATGTCTTAGAAGGATATCCCATGTTCATGGATTGGAAGAATTAACATTGTTGAAATGTCCATATTACCTAAAGCAATCCTCAGATTTAATACAATCCCCATCAAAATCCCAATGGTATCTTCCACAGAAATAGAACAAAAAAATCCTCAAATTTGTATGGAACCACAAATGACCTTAAGTAGTCAAAGTAATCCTGAGAAAAAGAACAAAGCTGGATGTTTCACACTTCCTGGCTTCAAATTATATTGCAAAACTACAAAAATCAAAACAGTATAGTATTGGCAGAAAACCAGACAGACAGACCAATGGAACAGACTGAGAGCCCAGAAATAAATCCCCATATATGGGCAACTAATTTTCAATGAAGGGGCCAAAAACATACAATGAAGAAAGGAAAGTCTCTTCAATAAATCTTTGGAAAACTGGAAAGCCACATGCAAAAGAATGAAAATAGAATGCTATCTAACATCATACACAAAAATTATCTCAAAATGAGTTAAAGACTTGAATATAAGACCTGAAACAATAAAATACATAGAGGAAAACATAACTACTAAACTTATGGATCTTGGTCTCAGAGGGATTTTTGTGAACTTGATCCCAAAGGAGAGGGAAGTAAAAGCAAAAATAAGTGAATGGATGAATGGGACTGCATCAAACTAAACATCTTCTGCACAGAAGAAACCATCAACAAACAAAAAGACAACCAACTGAATGGGGGAAAATACTTGTAAATGATTCCTCTGATATGGAGCCAATATCTAAAATATATAAAGAACTCATACAAGTCAACAACAACAAAAACAAACAATTTGATTGGAAAAAATGCGCAGAGGACCCAAACAGATATTTTTCCAAGGAAAACATACAGATGGCCAAAGATGTATAAAAAAGATGCTCAATTTACTAGCTAAAGGGGAAATGCTTATCAAAACCACAATGAAATACTACCTCACCCTGTTGGAAAGACTATTATCAATTAGACAAAACCCAAACAAACAAACAAAAAAAAACAAACCCAAATGATGGAGAGGAACCCTTGTCTGCCACTGGTAGGAATGTAAATTGGTGCAGCCACTATGAAAAATAGTATGGAGTTTTGTTTTTGTTTTTAAATTAAGAATAAAGCTACCATATGAGACAGGAATCCCTTTTGTGGGTATCTACATGAAACATTTGAAAACACTTATTCATAAAGATGTATGTGCCCCTATGTTCAATGCAGCATTATTCAAAAGAGCCAAGAAATAGAAACCAATCAAAGTGTCTTTCGATGGATGACTGGATAAAAAAGAAGTGGTGCATATATACAATGGAATATTATCCAGCCATTAAAAAGCTAAAATATTTCCATTTGCAACAATATGGATGGATCATGAGAGTATTATGCTAAGTGAAATAAGTCAGATGGAAAAGGATAAAAACTGCATAATTTCAGTCCTATGTGAGACATAAAATAAGCAACAAATGAACAAACAAAACAAACAAACTCATAGATACAGACTACAGAATGGTGGTTATCAGATGGGAAGAAGGGTGGAGGGAGGATAAAGAGGGTAAAGGGCGTCAAATACATGGTGATGGAAGGAGATGAGATGTTGGGTGGTCAGCACACAGTAGAGTATACAGATGTATTATGAATTTATACACATGAAATTTACATAATGTTATTAACAAATGTTACCTCACTAAAGTTTAATAAAAATTTGTAAGACTTCAAAAAAAATCCACTCATTGATTTCTTCTTAAGAGCACACAATCATTCTCATTATATATTTTTCTTACTTTGAAAAACTATTCTATAACTTTCACTGAAATCCACTGGTTAGAGACGTAATTAAAAAATTTGGCTTTCAATGATTGAAAGTATTTAGAGACATCATTTTTAGTAGCATTTAGTTTGTAGTATAGTAAATACAGCTGCCTGTACAAGAACTTGCACCACTTTGGGAAGAAAACAATTAACTGCTCCTTTCTTCAGAAGGAAAGTACAGAAGATAAAGCATTTCAACTATTCTGTGATTTCCTGTGGAAAACCCCTACTAAATAAGGAGAATTACAAGTGAGTAGAACTGGGAAATTTTCTTTGTCTGATTTCTGGTTGCCATTTGTTGGTTAATTTACATCCCAGACACTGATAGGGCAAAAGAGAAAACCAATCTAAGTGTCAGACTGAGGTTAACCAACACACTGTACCATCTACATACTATGACGTAAGCAAAAGGAGGAAGGGGGAAACACCAAAATTTCTAACATGCTCTAGGATAACATCCGCCAGTAATTTGGAAAAATGGTAGCACTTTAACACTGCCCCCAAACCTTCAATGGGGTAACTTTATGTTGTTTGGCATGTGTCAGTAGAATAAAACACAAAGTATATGAAATAATTCATAAATTTTGATGTTTGGATGAAATGTTCTGCAAGCTGTTAATTTCTATTATTTTTACAGATTTGCCAGAAAAATGTAACTGCCCTATAACCAAATTTTGAGTTTCCATTATTATGAAGTCGTAACTTATTTAGTAGAAAATCTTTTTAAAAGCATGAACAAAAAGAATTTACTGATCATGAAGGATCTTAACATAAGTTAGCTTCCTTGCCCTGCTGTCTTCCAGTTTATTTTTGAACCAGTCCAGTGACAATGAACTTCATCCTGAGGTTATACATTCAACCTTCAGTCAGCTGACAACTGAAACGTTTTTCTATGGCGCCTTCCACTCATTTCTCCTTATTTCAGCCTTTTGTGAAAGATAGAATACATCTCATCTTTCTTTCCCATGACAGCCATTAAAATATTTGAAGACAACCAAATTCTTCAGGCTACATATATTCTCAGGCTTACTCTCTTTTTGACAAAGGTTTGAGTTCTGTCACCATTTTGCTCGGAATACACTCAAGTTGGCTTTTCTCTACAAATGTGGTGCCCAGCGGTGTACACAGTATTCCTGATGGGCCTTTCAACACAGAATGGGAGTGACACCACCACCTCCTTGGTCTTATATACCATGCTTATATTAGTGCAGCCCAACGTGCAATTACTTGTTTAGCAGTCACATCACATTGTTGGCTCATGTTGAGTTTATTACTAACTAAGACTTCTAGATCACTTGGTATGCTCATATCTCCCACCCTGTATCTATGGTAATTTGTTTTTGGATGCATTCATCTTTTTTTTGTTTGTTTTAAATATTTTATTTATTTATTGAGACAGGAAGGGAGGGAGAAAGAGAGAGAGAAACGTCAATGTGTGGTTGCCTCTCATGTGGCCCCCACTGGGGACCTGGCCTGCAACCCAGGCATGTGCCCTGACTGGGAATCGAACCTGCGATGCTTTGGTTCACAGCCCACGCTCAACCCACTGAGCTACACCAGCCAGGGCTCATTCATGTCTTTTAAATATCACTGCTTAATAATTTAGACTTTGCTCCAGCTTTTCAAAATTAATTAGAACTCAAATTATTTTTTATCTATCACTTCATGTCACTGCAAATTTGATAAGGCTTCCATCGAAGGCACTGATAAAATATACTGAAGTGGGGGGAGAAAAATCTCTGGAGCTGGAAATATCCATCAGTTGGCATCAACAGCATGAGAAATACTGTTAACTCCTGAGGTACCAACCCACAGATCTCCACCATTTCACTATTTCACCATCCTAGAAATCCAGTCAAAATAAACAGTGAGGCACGTATGGTGTGAGTTGTTCTTATTAAGGTGTCTGAGAAAGATACCCAGCTCTTCAGTCTCTTGTTTGGACTGAATTCAGCTATCAAATTGTCATGAGTGTTTTGCCAAAAATAGAAGAGGGTGGGATTATGTAGCTAGGAGGTTATCTCAAGTAAGAGTGCCCTTCCCCCCAGCCTTCCCCAGCACACACACATACTCTCCCCGCCACCCCCCCCCCCCCGCCACATGCAGACACACTGTGCAGAGCATCTTCTGATGAGGCGTTCCACCAGCAAATCCTTGGTAACAACTGTATTATCATCCTAAGATATCTGTTCCTGGGCTGTTCCATGTAACCCTGGGGACAGAGATGATCATATTCAGGTGTGTGACTGTGCTCAGCACTGTGTCTGGTGTGTGGTGTACACCAGATAAATATGTGCTACAAGAATGTGAGAAAGAAAGTAATGCCAAGAAGGCTCTGAAATCTACAAAAGGAATGGTCTAGTTTTAGGTGGATCTAGGTTTCTAAACTAACAATTCAGAACACAATTTAAATCAAGGCTCTGACGGACCCATATTGTGTCTATATTTTTATTTAAAAATTAATAAAACTTGACTTAATAATGACTTCTAAAGGGTCAAGTTAATTTCATGCAAATGAAAGATTATAATATTTATAAATAGCAATATTCAAAAACTAAAATAAAATCAGTAAGTTTGGGAAATCCCTAAAGCTGAATGTGAACAAAAAAACTGATTATATGTCACAATGGTACTTATAACCACATAGAAGAAAAAATATTTAATGCAAGAAACTTTTGAACACATTACTCTAACTAAATACCCTCTCTTAAATATATCTGAAGGTCAAAAGGACTGTAAAAAATGTTTGAAATGTATTTAGTAAGTTTGTAGCTAGGACTGATATTGGTATAGCAATTCTGAAGCTATTCTGTATGTACCAAAGGGCTGAGCAAAATGAGAAAGTATACTGAGATCATTGGCAGCTAGGGTTTTCATTATTGGGGAAATATTATACAAATATAGAATGGGCGAAGGAAAGGAAGAAGCCTGTGGTGTTGGGCTAGAGTTAAAGGTATGAATTCAGAAGAAATTTCTCTGGTAACAGGAACCAGGGCTTCTTGGAGAGACAGATGACTCCAGGACTGGGGGCTGGGAAAGCATGGGGTGAGCCTGGAATATTTCAGAAATAAGGAAGTGTTCAACATCAAGCAGGAACATGCCAAAAGAAAACAGAAGCCAGAACATTAGACTCCTACTGGCCAAGGCTGGGTCAACTTAAGCATTAAAATACACAATGACAGAATGTCTTATACTATAGAGAATAATGAAATAATCTATAAGTACATACTGTTACCAAACAGTTTTTAAAGGAATGTGAAGAAGAGAAAGCTTCTTTTTTAACTTAAGAATTCCAACTAACAAAAAGTGCAAGGAATGATAGAAAACAGAAAAACACAAATTTGTAATCATCAATTACTAATAAAATTGATTCAGGAAAGAACCATCCCTGGATCTTAAAACCACTGGGCAAAAGATGCTGAAGATGGTGTCCTATGGTGACATGGGTGGTGATGAGTGATTAGATTCTGATTGTCTTGAAGCACAACCAATAGGATTACGGCAAGAATTAGCTATAGGGTTCAACAGCAAGAGCAGAGTTCAGGGTGACTCCCAGGTTTTCAGACTGAGCAACTGGAAGGATGGAGCTACCATTTTCTGAGAAGGGAAATATATCAGGAGGGGCAGACTGGTGGGGAAGATTTGGAATTTAGTTTTGGCCATGTTAAGTCTACCAGACATCCAAATGATAAAGTCGATAGAGCAGCTAAGGTTGAAGCTTTGGTTTCAGAATAGAAGTCAAGGCTGGAGAAAAGAATTCGAAGTGATCAGCATAGTATACATGCTACTTAAAGCCCAGAGAGGGAGGGAATGTTAAAAGAGAAACTATTCTTGATGAAGACAGAACAGTCATCTGTTCTTCATCACTTTTTAGTGATGAACACTTTTTAACTAAACAAGGTAACTTTCTATTTGAGTTAAATTTCTATTTTAATTTGTAAGCAACAAATTGAGCACCCAAAGGATGAAAAAGAATTCAGTTTAATTCAGCAAATATTTGTTGTACATCTACCAGCAGAAGAATATATCATGAAGAATAAGACATGGTGCCTGCCCTCAAGAAATAGTCTACAGATGAGGAGACAGGAGTGTTCAGTGAATAACTGAGATGATATGAGGAACACTACTATATAAATATGCAAGAATGTCATGAACTTATTAAGGAGTTCAGAAGAAATGAAAACATTTATAAAGTGAAAATTCATGGCTATTAATAAATAAATAAATAAAATCTTTTAAAAAAGGGCAACTTGATGAGAAAATACCTTTTAAAAATATGAAGACCTTAGTGAAAGTGAGAAACTGGGATCAAGTAGAATTATCAAGGTAGGAGTTTTGAGCGTGTCTTTGATAGAGGAAAGGAAAGTAGGTGGATTCAGAGGCTGTAAAAAAGGGTATGTACAAAAGACGTAATGGGAAGCTGCATACAAGCAATGAAACACCACACACTCCTTATAAAGACTAAGGTAGACACCCAGGCCTGAGACTCACAGAGCACTTACCACTCTTCTGTACAAACACTAATTCATTTTAATCTTCCCAACAACCCTACAAAGTAGGTACTATTTCTATACCCCTTTTAAAGAGGCAATGAGAGGTTAACGAATGTGTCTAAGGTTACATAGCTAATAAAGGGCAGAGCTGGATCTGAACCCAGGGCAATGTGCTCTTGAGTCCATTATTAATCATTTTGCTTTAGCACTTCCCCAGAAGTCTAAATGTCATTGAGGAATGTCCTATAAAATTCATTAAGTGAAAAAAGCAAGAAGCAGATTATTTTATAGATTAACAGAATGTATATGCATAAATGCATATGCTTTATAGTTTGTTTTATATGTATTTAGATGTATAAATTCACATGTGCTTGTCCACACAAACAAACATACATAAGCTTGTATATGTACGAAGTATTTTTGGAAGCCTACTTAAGAAATTCATAACAGTGCCTCTTTCTGGGGCAAAGAGGGATCTTGAATAGAAGGGAAACTTAATTTTCATTATACATGTCTTTGTATTCCTTGAATGTTTATTTAATGGATCTGACACTTTTAGTTAAAGAAAGAACTAGTTCTTATTAAAAAAAAATAAAACAATGGGAATGTCACACAAACTAGATACTCTCCAGTCTGGTCTAAAGAGGGAGTACATAGGGTTGCACAATTTCAGTAATAAAGGGTATTTGTAAGTCTTAGTCTGTTCAGTGGCAGATAAATGGATTGGTGTTTGTTATATTGAATTTCTGAATTATACCAGTGCTCATGTTTTTTGTTTGTGTACCCCTTCCCCCTTTCACTCCACACATTTGTGGTGCAGCTAATCCCACTGCCAGATCAGGGATGTGGCCTGGAAATGGGTGTTAACACAATCACTCTGTCCCACATTCTCTGTCCTCAGTGATACCCCCAGGGGCCAGGAAACAATGCAAACCAATGAGGGCCTAGAACTCTCCAACCTGGAACCTCCAAAACCTTTGTTTTAGCTTAAAGGAAAGCAGGCTCTCTGCTATAGGACCTGGTCCCTAACAGGCTGAGCCTGGAGCTCCAGGGGCCACCTGGAGCTGAAGATGGGAGGCTACACAACAGAAGTCAGGACTGAGAGACAGAGAGAAGCCAAATGGTATAGTGTCAGCTGTGAATCCAGTGGAGTATTTATTTAAAGTACTGGCAAACTTCTCCAACTTGAAAGATTTTTCTACTGCTCTCTTGCTCTCTATATAATAATAGAGAGTGCACCATGGCGCTAAAATAGTCATTATCTCATACCTTCAGGACCACTAGTTTTTAAGCTGAATGCTATAATATACATGTGATGGGTTGACTAGTGTCCCCCCAAAATTCATGTCTACCCAGAACCTCAGAATGTGACCTGAGTTGGAAATGGAGTCTTTGCAGATATAATTAAGATAAGGTCAACTGGATTATGGTAGGAGTTCATGCAATGACTGGGGTCTTTATAAGAGAAAGGAGAGGGAGATTCAGACAAAGAGAGACAGTGGGAAGTCAGCCATGGGAAGACTGGCAGAAATTGGAGTGATGCAGCTACAAGCCAACCGATGTCCAGGACTGACAGCACCACCAGAAATGAAAAAGAGGTAAGGGAGGATTCTTCCCTGGAGCTGTCAGAGGAGCACAGCCCTGATGGCAACTTGATTTTGGCCTTCTAACCTCCAGGACTTTTGAGAGAATAAATTTCTGTTGCTTTAAACCCCCCAGTTTGTGGCAATTTGCTATGATAGCCTTAGGAAACTAATACAATACTTGTGCAGATTTGTATATGCATAATGCCTAAGAGAAAACAGTTAAAGAGCTTCACAAGAATTTACTAAAGTCCTTTCTGGCCTCCTGCTACATATAGGATTTTCATAAGAAATCACATGTTACATCTAAAAGTAAGCTTTAGGCCTATCGTCTGTATTCAATTGCCTATCTTGATAACCCCAGAGAGAAGGAAGGGCATGGTATAAATAGAGTGGAAGCAAAAGTAATTAGTGAGATTGTGTTGAGAATGAGTGGACTGGTGATCCATGTTTCCATAAGTCAATCAGTAAAGTTGCCATTCCATACTCAAAATAATGTAGGTGGGTATATAAACACAGAAGCAACTATCATTTTTAAATGCTTACTAGGTACCACACATTGAACAACTCAATTTATACTTACAGTGTATAAAGTGGGTAGTATTTATCTCAACTTTACATATGCAGAACCTGGGGCTTAGCCAGGTTAAACAACATTGCTAGTAAGTGGCAAAACTAGGAATCACCATCATGCCAAGTCCTGCACTGTCTTCAGAGCTAATGCTTTAAAACCTAAAAGTGTGGTCCTCAAGCCACTTGAACTCACCCAGACCTAGAACTCTAAGTGTACGACCAGAAATCTGCATCTTTATTACCTCCTTCTAGCACTTCAGTTAGACACCTGTTACTCATTCTTCTGTGCCCTGTGTCTCATCCTTTCTTTTAAGTTTTCTGTCTCTCTGTGCTACATCCCACTCAATTACTTGACTTATTTTTCATTTTGATAATTCTTTCTTCCACTGTCTTTAATCTTGATTTCAACTCTTTTACTGACTTAAATCCTGTCAGCAATTACTATTTCTATTTGGAATCTTGCTTTTTTTCTTAGCTTTAGGTCATAAGCAGTTTTCCATGTTGTACAGAGCCTTCATAGTTATTTAAAACAGTGGCAGAATATTCTATTCCCTGGTTATACCATGATGTATCTCAACATTCATCTGTTGTTATATCTTGTCCTTATATGACACGAGTCCTTGGAAATCATCATATAATCCTAGATTGGCTGGATGACCCTTTGTGATATAGCATGTGTGGAGTGGGGTCCCAGACAACTGTGTGGTTAGAATTCTTGGGGATTCTGATGCACACCCATGATTAAGGACCACAGATCTGAAGGATCCCCACAGACCATTAATATTATGATAATTACTGGTTAGAAGTGTAGAATCTTAAATCATGTCGCTTGAACTGAAATCTTGGCCTCCATCTCTGAAAGGCCATGAGACCCGGAGTATCATGACTTCTCTAGGCTTCAATTTCCTCATTTTTCAAATGATGATCATAGGACCTACTGCTGTGGATTGTTGTCATGGTCTAATGAGATGTAAGTAAGCTCAGCAAGCTCTTCTTGTAATCATTCTGTTGGGTAGGTGGAGACCTGAAGGTCAGAGGCACTGTGTGAAAGTCTGTGTGCGATTCCAGTCCACCCCTGTGAGACCTCAGAGAGGTAAACGTAGGCCAGAGGATCCTGATCTGGAATCTACCTGGAGAGTGAGGAGAGGAGACCTAGGCTGCAGTGTAGTTTACAGCCTCACATCTAGACCTGCTGATAGGCTGAAAAAATTTGTCTGAGAAGGAGAGGTATTGCATACTTGGGGCTGTAGTACTTTGGTGTATTCTTACCTTGTCAAAAAGAAAAATCAGTATGTGAGTAAATGAGACATGAGTTCCTGAATGGAATGAGGAGATGCTGTACAACCTTCACTGGGACCACTGGGGTTAGAAGTGGCTGTCAGGGATTTGCTTCAGAATGAACAACGGCCCCAGGAATAATCTCTCTTGCATTTAAGGAAGAGTGTAGGGGAGAATGGGAACGGCCAACAGAGAAAGGTCACCAAGCCACAACTGACAAAAAGCATAAGTAAAATTCAGACACTATGTAAATTCAAGCGGCCTATGGTTCTAATCATTTCTAGGGGTTAAGTTTTCACAGCTATGATATGTGCTAGAGGTTTCCTCTGACGAGTAGCTTCCTCTGGTTTGTAATGGAGAGCAAGACAGAAAAAGCTGTGAAACCCATTCACCTTTACTGGCTGTTGATACCAAGTCTCCCCTCCTTTCTGCCCTACAGTTGAAGTGAGGGGAGGCTTTGCTGGGCTTTGTGCTAGCGACCTGCAGTATTTCAACTTGCTGAAAATGGATAAGAATGCAGAAGTATAAATATAAAATTAAAAAGTACAAAAATAAAAAACCCTAAAAGACATTATACATACACCAGTTTTTCAATTAGCTACCATTTTCAATTAGCAACACTGGTTTTAAAGCATGTTTGAATCCTCCCCTTTGAAATCTTATAAGAAATTATACTTATCTCCCTAGAAGTGTATATATGCACATAAAGTCAGAAGTCCACAAGCTCTCTGAAACCACCAAAAGAGATCCGGGTTACAAAGCCCTTCTCTTCAATAGCACGGGGCTCTGTACATGGGGGTATGGTGATTTTCCTTTACTAACTAACATATGCAAACAGTGAATGCCTTAGGAATGTTGATGGGAATTTTAATAAATGCTATGAACAAAGTTCTATATGCTTTCCTAATTGATCTTCCCTTTTGCTTTTGGTAACGGAGTCAGGTTAAATTATTTAAAATTGATATTACAACTCGATCCTTAAAATGGCAAGCCTCCCAAACCAGACTAGTCCACACAAAGGAGAGGGAGGCTACGCAAGGATATGTGATAGCCTCAAATGCCACAGTGCATCAGCCCGTCTTCATTTGACCTTAACAGCAACTTATTTAAGATTTTTAAGTGAGCGGCACCAAGAATTGATTTAAAAAAATTAATTGGCGGGGGGGGGGCACAAAAAACTGCTGTTAACTTAAACATTTTACCACATGCCTCCTGTTCAATGTAAAACACTCAGGAATGAAACACATGGGAGAACCAGCTTTCAGGAAACATTTGATTAAAAATAGTTACACTTACACCAGCTGTGTTTCAAGTAGTAGTCCACTGCATTTGATATTTATAAGTAAGGAGAAAATAAGAATACCACAGGCAAGCTGTTTGAATCTGGAATCAGGGTCGCTGATGCTGACTTGCTCAGCATGATGTGGGCCTCGCCAGAGGACGTCACATCAGTGGAGAGTGGGTGTTTTCTGGCCACCCTGGAGGAGAATCAGGGAGGGTTTCTGAAGCCCTGTGGGGCTGATCCTTTTGGCAACTCTCCACCTCTGTGAGGAGGAAGGCAGTTTGAGTAATAAAAATCTCATGTATAACTTTCGGGAAAAAGAGGGAAATGAGCCTTCCCTGGCACTCCTCGCTGAGTCAGAAACAGGCAGGGACAAGCATGGCCTCGAGGAAAGCATTTGTGCTTTGCTGCCGCCTCTGCCATTAGGAGCTCCCCGATCAAATTAGAACTGAGGAACTTTAAGGGAACCTTTATAGGACAGCATAATAGATGATTAAATGTTTGACAACAGGAAGCTTTTCTTCCTCCTCCTCTTTTTTTTAAAGCAAGGCATAACAGACTACACATTTCCTTTACCTAGGTTTTTGTCTATTATTATGTTTCTGTAAGAGTCAAAATAAACTCATATTGTAAATGAACACATTTTATCTAGATGAGGAAGAGGAATCAATAGGACCAAAGTGAACGTGATCTCCAGTGGATACCAGCTTTAACTCCTATTTGCTCTGAAAAAAGATATAGCTAGCAAAAACCCTTCAGAGAATGAAAGCTTAGAAGAGTGGTTTATATATGGAAAAGGAAAAAGTGATAAGTGGGTGGGGCTTTAGCTGGGACTATGTTTTACTTTAGAAAGAGGGAGAGTGCTCAGAAGCAAATGTGGTAAAATGTTAATATATATCAAACTGAGATGATAATATCTTGTGTTTATTACATAAGCTTTTAAAATGTTCTATATGCTTGAAATCTTTCATATTTAAAAAAAATTTAAAAACAGAATGTGAAGACTTACACAGCAAGACGCTAGAAAGCTAACTGGGGTTCTCTGACAAGAGAGAAACATGCAGCGCACCAGATGGTCCAGTAGCCTGGATTCTAGAAATAATCTGGACATAGTAAGCATGCATCTAAACCCAGCCTACGCCAAGCTTATCTGAAATAGGATTTTAAACATGGAACGAAACTTCAGTACAAAAAGAAAGACTGGGATAGCCTATTAGCGTTGGTTTTAAAATGATTTAATTTGAAGTATATTTGGACAATCAGCAAGAGAGTAAGCCAAGCAGGTTAAATATTTATGTGGTCTGTAAAGCAGTGAGGGGTGTGCACCCCAAACCACAGCCAACCCAAACAGCTTTCAGGTTGGCCCTAACCCTTTGCTGCTGCCTGCATCTGACCGAGTGCATGCTGAACTACCTGCCTTTCACAGCCTCTCAAGTGAGTGGTGTGCTCTCGCAGTGGCATGATGGGAAAAGAGGGCAGGAGGTTGGAGTGGACAGAAGAGTAAGAGGCTGTATGGGTGAGGAGAAAGCAGAGCCCGTAACATTCTGCTGCTAAGCCTGAACAAATAAATGTACTTTATTAAATATGTAGCATATGTAAATCTTGGGAATACTATTTTATTCCCCAGTAAATGTAAAAACCCTCCCTCTGAAGTTCCTGCAGAATGAATTCTGGGGGTAAGAAGGGACACTCTCCATTGTACCTCCCTGCACCAGAAGGGTGGATGAGGACCATTCCATAGATGCGCCCACTCAAACACCACTGCTCTGCAGGTTCACAGCCTTGACTGAACCCATCTCCACTTTCACTTTCTCTTCTGTAGCAGCTTATGTTGAGAGCCAACAGAACTCCTATGTTCACCTTTAGATATTCAGTTATCGTAGAGTCTGGAACACTTAAGATGTTTTTTCTTCTCTTTTCTATCTTTCTCCTTAATATCCAAGGACACTAGCTCAGAGATTCCAGGAGAAATTACACAGTCACCATTATCATTATCTTGGAAATAAGTATCTACCAATAACTAGGAAAAGTACAAGTGCACAATAATATGCTTAGGCAATCCTCTATAACCTATGTGCCACAGCTTTAGACCAGAAAAGTAAGCCAAGAACAATGATGAAGGTCGATCTGACACTGCATCTAGATCAGCGGTTCTCCAGCAGATGATTTTGCTCCCCAGGCATGGTTGTGACAGCTGTAAGGATGTTATTGGCACCCAGTGGCTAGAAGCCAAGGATACTGCTGAATATCCTACGATGCACTGGAAAGCCCCTTACAACAGCGTTTTCTGGCCCAAAATATCAACAGTGCTGAGTTTGAGAAACCCTGATCTAGGTGTGCCTGTCCCACTGTTTCCCTTAGTCTCACAGAGTGCCAGTGTCTAGTTAACTACTGCAGAAGACAGGTGCCATTGTAAAAATCCTCCTGATAAGAGATACACACTGAGAGTGAGCCTTTCCTCTGCCTAAATTTTACAGGGAAAAGGGATTTAAAATCTTGTAAACTGAAAGGTCACCCTGAGGCAGCCATTATGAAAAGACTAACGAAAGTGATATTGGGAGAAGAGCTCTGGGAAAAAACATCTCATGGTTGTCTCTTTCTCTTCCTCCTCCTCATCCTTCGGATCAAGAGCTTCTAAGATAAATAAAATCACTTCCTTTAACTGTTATGAACAGCAGAGTAATTTAAACTCTCAGTCAGCGATGATAGGCTGGGAGAACAATGCCAGTTTGTAACAGATTCTCTAAACTGTTCTTCCTTTTCTTCACATGGATTAAATGCTTAATACATAAATGTTGAATTAGTGAATAAAATAAATGGGTAAAATAATAAACCTGTAGCTGAAGTTTAATAATGACCAATTTACACATTTGTATTTTGACTCCTTTTATTATTAGTTGTATATATACCTGTATTGCCCACTAACTATTGCACTTACTGATACAGAAACTATAATTTGACAAGAACACCTATATCCATTAGGTTAATTTCTAATCATTTTATAAATGCAAGGCAGCAATCACTACATGAGAAAGGATGTATAAAGACTGAGAATAAATGGATGCATAAAGTTTTTAATAGATAATAAATTTACAACAAAGTCAATGTCATGTATTTGTTAGTATCAAGAATTGTTATTTAGCCACAAAAGGTCAGAGCAATAGTTCATGAAAATACTATAATTTATAGTTTTGGACAGTCAGTCCAGAAAAAACCTCCCAGTTTTTTCTTAATGTTAACTCTTCAGTAATTATAATCAGTGTCAATGCTGATAACATGTGTCTTTCAATTATCCTTATCACAAACACACACACGAACACAAACAGTATTTATATATATGGCACATGGACACATGTGTTAACAAGATAAGTGCTGGATCTGACACCCTAATATCTGAGCACCCTTTGCCCCCTGAGTCCCTCTCTCCCTTGTTTCCGGAGTTATAATTCTCTGTCCCTTATTTCACCGGTGTCCACCTGTGTCCTGTCCCCTAGAGCCCTGCCCACAGCACTACCAATATACACATTCCATGTGAGAGTTCACTGAGCAACAGTCAGCTGCAGGATAAAGAGCCACCAATCCTGTGAGAAAGGCGAGTTAATTCTTCTCTCGGAGCCTCAGTTTTCTCATGGGCACTACATTTTTAACCTACCAGGGTTGTCACTAGGATTAGAAGAGGTAATATATGCAAAGCACTGGGCAATCTTTGGTGCTTAATCAATGCTAATTCCCTTATTTAATTGCTGCTCCTCTTTCCTCATCTAGATTCTAAAGGCCTGGCACCACAAGACTGTCATCTCCTGCAGGCTAACTGTATCATATTCAACCTGAATAAGTAAAACATCTTTCAGTCCACAGGAGAGCTAGGAGACTTAAAATGCACATATGATCAGTCAGACCCATACCTATAACATAGGTAGGTTTCACTCAAAAGGTAAGGAATAACATCACAGTATTTTGCCTTTGTTTTGGAACAGGGGTGAGAAATCAGAAGTGCCTGGGTTAGAAGTGGGGAGGGAGGAAAGGGAAGAAACAAAATGCAAGCCTGGCAAAACCAAAGACAAATTTCCTTTACGTCAGGATTTTAGCAAGGGTCTGTGCTGTTGCTCTTCATCTATTCACACAAATAAACCACCAAAAAGACTGAAGCCAAAAGTACGTCATATCCTAAGGGCTACACACATCTCACCAGGAATTAAGTTAATAACCTTTTGCTGAAGCCTTGAATTACTGAACAAATACAAATCTTATAAACGACAAGATTGTAACTGGTGACTGACTTATCTGCAAAACTATTATCAGTCTATGAAACACGACAGCATTTATGGAAATAAAAAACTCAAATTAACTTAGAGAAAGAAAGTCTTCTTAAATTAACAGACAGAACCTGAAGATGTGAAAAGGGCTCACCCCCACACACCCCAGGCAGAGCAGTCGGGAGACCACAGGTGTGGACCAACGTTTGCTCAAGCAGGGACCTTACGGTACTTCCAGGCTCTCTGTGGGGGGCTGTGTGTGTGTGTACATGTATTTTCTCATTTAATCTCTCAGAGACTCTATGAAGTACAGGCCATCAATACTTCTGCACTTTACGCATGAGGGTATTGAGGGTTAGACGCACTGGGTAACTCAATCAAGCCATGTAGACAGACAGTGACAGTCTGGATCTGAATTCATAACTTTACACACCATGTGTATAATCCACACACTCAGTCATCTCTTCCATTTTCTACTAAAACTAAAGAGCTGAAATTAAGCACTTCTTTCAAAGACTTACTGAGGCATTAAGAAGTACACAATTAAAAAACCCTTTAAGGTGATCAAGAAATAGTAAGAGTTTGTTGGCTAATGTTGAAATAATGTATTTTTTGGACTATAAGATGCACCTAGGTTTTAAAAGACAATAGGAAAAAATTTTTGAAGCAAAAAATGTGGTAAAATGTTTAATAACATAAATAACATAATATTTTACCAATGTAAATGTAAACAGAACTCAACAGCAGCATTAACAATCATTATTCCTCCCAAATTTGGGGGGATGGTGCCTCTTATAGTCTAAAAAATACAGTAATTTCTACTAAATGGAAATAATAATGAAGTTTTAAAATCTGTCACTTCTATTGCTAAGAGATAAAGTTCTATTTAAAAAGTATAATCATCTTGGGAATATTTCAGCTTAGGCAAATTGTATTCATATAAAGCAGTTCCTCACACACCTAGAAAATCAAAATTTCCAAAATCCACATAGAAAGGTACCATGAACTTACTTTGACCTGAGGGTAGGACTTCTTATTCTTTTCACTAGATGCACCAGGGAGCCCACCGTGGGACGGGCCTTCACAGACATAACGGAAACGAAAGCCTCTCTGCAAAGTGAGTACAGAACCAACAAGTTGGAGAAATACTTATTAAAAAATATCAGGACAAATTCATACACAAATTTTTAATTCTTTTGTTTATTAGATGAGAGAGAAAAAAACAAGAAATATGGGAAAGACTGTGTAAATGAGAACAACTTTTCCTATAATCTTACTATGAACACTGAGGTTAACTGGCACTTGTGTACGGAGCTGCTTCGGCTTAAAGCCCTTCCAGAGCCCTGCAGAAACCCTCCTGCTGTGCACAGTGGGGAGGGAGCACTGAAGAGTCAGTGTCAGCCTTGGACCCAGCGTGCCACAGCTTGTTTGAAACAGAGCTTCTTCATCGCAAATTGCTGCCGCCAAGCTCGGAACTTGGCCATACTACTCCAGGTTATGCTTCTTTGATTCTCACTTAAAGGAACTCCTCTATCTACTCTGATTACAGTTGGTTCAGGAGACAATACAGAAATGCCTCATTAAGTATAGCATGTCAGTGTCGTAGAACACATTTGGCCAGCTTCTTCCAATAATTCAGAAGATTAAGAGTTTTGATTTTATGATTATGAAGCTCAAGCTCTCTCTATTAATTGAACTGAAAGAGTCCAAATGCAGGTCCTTTGAATATTATTAACTCAAGAATTTTACAACTGTTGTAAATGAATGAAGAGTTAGCTGTAAGTCCCTTGACTATGTGAACTACTATGGGCTGAAAAACACCCAAGTCCCATACAAGACTAAACTAAACTATCTTTAAGGTCTATCCCAGTTCTAACTATATTCTAATCATATTTTATGATTTACAAAGCTAACAATTATAATTTGTACACCTATGTGCATATAAAGAATAAAATGTGGACAATTATGAGAATGGATCTCATCATCATATTAAAGGAACTTTGAACATATTTCTTGAAAGACTGAACTTTATAATGATGTAAATCAATTTGTGGTAGTGTTAGTTTATAATTATATAGTCACTAACCATCACTAACCAGACTTTTTTTTTTCAAATTCACCCTTTGGCCAAAAGAATATCACTTTAAGTAATAATCTCATCTTTCATTTACTTTTATTGTGGGACTGACTTCCTCTAAAAAGTGCTAGATCACTGGGCCATGAGGAGCTCTGTTCACCCACTACTAGCCAGAGGGGCCTTCTGCCCTGCACACTTATAGCAACTATGATGCTGGCAAGCACAAAGCTTTTAACAGCTGTGAGCTCATTGACCAATGTAAAGATTTTGCCCTCCTCCTTAGACTGCAGTGCATTTCATTATTCCTCATGTAGGGTCTTGGGAAATAGTCTCTGAGTGGTCCAGAGGCTCTGAACAAATTTAAATCTCTGGTATCTGGAACTGTCTGTCCCTGTACTCTCTGAGATCTTCCTGATTTTTGCAAAGAGGGTCAGCCCTAGAGCACATTTCAGGGGACAAACATGGCCTGAAGTAAACTCCCTAGTGAAGAAAAGCTCAAGTCATATGTAGGTTTGGAGCAAATGATTAACTCATAAAGTGGGACCTAAATACTAGGAGATGCTTCTGGGGTGAGCTTAGTCATTTAGGGGCAATCCATCTATTTTGCCTCTCAAAAAATTCAAACTAAAGAAAAAGTTATAAATTCAGCCCTATACCTTTTGTAGACAAGGGCTGTTGGCATATTTTAAAAATTTAATGAAATTTCTAAAAGCATGAAAAAGCATCAGCATCTGCAACAGTTAGCCTCTAGAATAAAGGCAGAAATTTACTTGAATGCTATTTAATTTCAATACAACTTCAACAGTTTTTAAAGAGTATTAGGTAATCACCACTGAATAACATGCAATGGAACTGGATATTTTAAAGATTAGTAGTCTATACATTGATTCATCTCTGTCGGAGCAGGGGAGAATTGTGGCAAAGAGATTTCATTTTTCTAACTTTTATTTTTTAAAATGTAATAAAGCAATTCTAATCTTTAATTACAAAATTCCTTCAGGACACTTGGAAAAATATACGCATATATATCTTTTATATCTTATTGGGAGTGGTATCAAATAGAATGAGTAAAGAGATATGTCTTAATTGCTTGCGCAACTTAAAAAAAAGGATATTTTCATGGTTGCATACGAGTATCTAAAGTTCTAAAGGAATTTTAACCTGAGGGTGGAAATTAATTACTGGGTTTTTTTTTAAAGGAAGGTATGATGTCTTGAAATGCGTAGTCTAGATGCATTTCTGATTCTAAACTTTTGAGATTAAAGGTTTGCAAATCCACAGCTATTCATCTCAGTAACTCCATTTGCTTAATATGAGTCATCAACCTCAAAGGCAAGGCTACATCCACCAGGTCAGAAAGTCTGACTTAAATACAACCTTCATACTTTCACTGAAGTCAGACATCAAAATAACATCAGCTTAGTAAATAAACACCAAGCTTGGTTTTACTCAGATGAGCTTTCACACCTCCACATATAGTAAATTAAGTTTTGCAGTTTGAAAATATATAACCCTTCAGGTAAATTATAAATGTCAACTTATTAGGTGTTAGACCTATAATAATAAATTGCATTTAAAATTCTCATTATAGTGCTACCCTTATGAAAATGGATATTTGAAACATGTTTTGGTATGCAAACAAATAATTTTTAGTTGATTTCTCAGTTTCAGAAATTACCCAGATCTTTCAACAGAAACATTTCCACAAGGCCAGGCCACTGCATGGAATTTTAGGGATAAAGTTCTACTGGGAGAGTCTAAGTGACCTGGTAACCTCCTGTGAGAAGCCCCTTAGATACAACCTTTTTACTATGGAACTGGACATAAGCAAAGGAAGTTCATGCTGGCAGCCTGTAGAGCCAGGGTGTGTCACCTATAAGCAACTAGAACAAGGCCCCAAAGTCTCATGAGGAATTCCAGTCCCTATACCAAACCTTTTATCTAAGTTCAGCCTTATAAGGCATCTATTCAGTCACAGTTATTTATATCCTTTAAATTTGACCAAAATCCAAATACATGTACAATGTCATGATTATAGAAACCACAATAAATGATTTATTTATGTAAGTTCTTGACCTAGTTAGCATTTGTTAAGTGTTACAACATGTAAAAGTGCTACAGTCACTCACCAGAACTACTAAAAATATTTAGGAAAGGTACTGGGTGATGTGACTGCAGGACAGCAGGTACGCACACCCTGAGTGTCACACAAATTTGGTAAGCACATACATTCAGAGACTTCAAACTTTGTCCTCAATCTGTAGAGGACTATACCATTACTACTAGCCCCTAATATTTGAAGTCTATAGGCAGATATTAAAGATTCTCTTTCCTCCTCTTCCATAGCATTGGTCCCATCGAATTTCCAATATTATCCACAGACTTGGAGAAGGGTGAGGACACTGTTTCAATTCCTAGGGATCCTCTACAGAATCCAGTGGTAAGAGGAAAAGTCTCAGAAAATAAAATCCTCCTCTCCTGACTCCAAAGAGGCTGAATCTAAAGTTAATGCCAGAAAGGAGGGAACTCAATTGTCCATTCTGATACCATCTCCCATGGGTGGTTTAGTATCTTAGGGTACATGTTCCAAAGAGAGAGTAGAAAAGGCTGGAGCTACTAAAGGTAAGAGGAAGGCTAATAAGTACTTCACATGCATGGACATGATTGATGGATGTTAACTCTGTATATGTGAGCTGCATGTATTTCAGTATGATGGAAAGAACCTATCTTCTTTAGGAGTGGCAAGGTTGGTAGAGATAGTAAGACACCAAAGATCTATAATTAACTGCAGTTTGGCAGAACTACATATTGAGGATCAAGACAGTCTGAAAAATGACAGAGAGAAATGTAAAATGGATGAATGAAGTTGTTACATACGTGGGCATGATGTTGACCTTCTAGATAAGCTACTTCCTTCACAAAATTCAGTTACTATTTTTTGGTGCTTAAGATATTAATATTAGACTTATCAATCTAACATTTAAAGAGAAAGTGCCCATCGTTTAATCTTCTTACCTGTTTAGGTTGCTCTAATATTTGAAGGTATGGGCCATCTGCTAAAAACAAAAACAACAAACAAATCAAAAGACTGTGAGGCTTTCAAATTTGGTATAAAATATTAAGCAAGTAAAAAGCTGAAATTATATTTTTAAATAGAGGTTTCAATTAAAATGTTTTAGCTAAAATTCCACAATGATATAATGTATCCTTCTCATTTGCATATCAAATGTATCCTTATTTTAATAGCCTTACACCTTTAGAAAAGCTACATTGCACAGCCCAACAGGGGGCCTGATGCTGGGCAAGATGTTAACAGCCTTCATAATCCTGTACTAACACAGCATCTTAAAAATGGTACGAATACCAGTCAAAAGCAGCAACAACTTCCTGGACTCTATGACATTTCATTTTGCCTCACACCATTAGATACTGACTTCTTTTCCTCAGAGGGAATGTGCTTCCCTTGAAATTTCGAGACTGAGCTGGCACCTACAAGTGTAAAATACAGACAATGGTCTCAGGCTGTCTGCTTTTCCTTACACTACATTTCTGGTTCCTTTCTCTTACCTGAATCCATAAATATTGCCTTCATTCCCTAACTGCTAGCTTGTTCCCCCACCCTCCCAAATTTAATTTGTTCTATTAGATATGGTGAACTTTTCTAAGTAATCCATAGCTTTTGATGCTTGTATACAACTTCTGAATACTGTGCTCTGATATAAACTCTATTCCCAAAAAGCATGAGCATTTTGTAAAATCCTGAAAATAATTTAATTAAAAATAGGTGCATACAATTAATCATTATAAAAACATAAAGAAAACTAGAAGCTTAATCCAAATACTGATTATATCTGACTTTGGAAACTCAAAGGAAAATCAGAACCTCTGACAGTATAAATATAAATTTCTTCAAAATGAGAAAGTCCCTAAGCTCCCCAGGGGGGTCTTATGTCAAAAGTGTAATAACCCATAGCTCTTCAATAAAGACATATGGTGTTTCTCACCTGTTTAAATTTAAATTTAAAAGTTCGGTACTAAAAAAAAAACAACTAAGAGAATGTTTGTGTCCATTTTCAATCTTCACTGTCTCTTAGCCAGAAGTTTAAGGTCTATTTTAGATAAGTGAATTTATGAAGAATTAAATACCTTCAGGTTGAAATAAAAAATAAACTACTGATTTAAGAGAGAAATTATTTTTATTCTCTCAGTTTTACGATGAATCAGACTAAGGCTAGAGAATTGTAGGAAACAAATTCAAGAATTTTACAAGAAAGTTGAAAAATGCTGGCTGATGTGGCTCAGTAGACTGAGTGCCTGCCTGCTAACAAAGGGGTTGCAAGTTCGATTCCCAGTCAGGGCGCATGCCTGGACTGTGGGCCGTGTCCCCAGTAGGGGGTGCACAAGAGGCTGCCACACATTGTTTCTCTCCCTCTCTTTGTCCTTCCCTTCCCCTCTCTCTAAAAAATAAATAAATAAATAAATAAATAAATAAATAAAATCTTTTAAAAAGAAGTTGAAAAATTACTGAATTTGAAGTAAAACATATAAATGAAAGGAAATATGGAAAGTGGCCAATGTAGCATACTTTAGGTAAATTATCTTTAGTATCTATATAAAATCCATCCCTGGACGTTTTAAAGTACTTTTAGAAAAGAAACTGCAGTTTTAAGATTCTAAAACCTGGCTAGAATTTAATTTTTTATCACGTAAGACCAGTAAGAGAGAAATATTTTCACACAAGTAACATACAGCTTGTACATCAATGTAACAAATACAGTCATAAGCAAACTCCCTCTAGAGTGTATTATGAACAAAGGCCTCTAAGAAAGCAGTATTTTGAAGCCATGGTAGATATAGGGGAGTTTGAGCATTTACATTAAACTTCAAGTCTCTCATTTATTATTAATTAAATAATGATTGGGGTGGCCAAAAAGTTCGTCAGGTCTTTTCCATAAGATGGCTCTAGTAGAGCTTAGTTGTCTCTAACTTCATTTGAAACAATTTTGTTGGATTGCATTGTGACATATCAGTGTCATATGAGTATGCATTAAAAAAACTTATCAAAATCGGTGAATTTTTGTGTAGCCATTTCAATATTGAAGGTGAACAAAATATGCAATATTTTTGGCATATTATATTTTATTATTTCAAGAAAGGTAAAAACGCCACTGAAGTGCAAAAAAGATTTGAGCAGTGTATGGAGAAGGTGCTGTGACTGATTGAACATGTCAGCACATTCAAACATGGTTTGCAAAGTTTCAGGATGGAGATTTCTCACTGGACGACGCTCCACGGTTGGGTAGACCAGTTGAAGTTGATAGTGATCAAATCAAGACATAACAGAAAACAATCAATGTTATACCACATGGGAGACATCCAACATACTCAAAATATCCAAGTCAATAAAGCTGTTGGTGCAAATGAGAAATGTGCCTTTCATTTTACAAAAAAACCTAAATGAACTTTTTGGCCAACCCAATATATTTTATTTTTTAATTACAGTTGATATTCGATATTAGTCACAGGTGTATCTCATTCACTATTGACCCTAGTACTTGAAGTTTTTCTATTATTTTTGCTGAATAATTAAATTTCCTTTAACAAGGTGAAATTTCAAGATTTAGGAATTTTACTAATGAAATGAAGTCATTTTTCTCTTTCAGGGAACATACTCAAAAGTTAAATCAACTAGAAAATTGGATTTCATATGTATGTATTTGTTTTCATGATGATTTTCCTTTGGTCAAGTGTCTATCCAATGAAGTAACAACCCACTATACAGAGAAATTTAAAATACAGCATAATGTTAGAGACTTAACAGTTGTACTATATCCCATAGTTTTTAACAAGCAGTAGAACTACCTATTGTTTTTGATTTCAAGAAAGATACAAGATAGAACAGTCCAATGTGAAAATTACAGTATTGGTTTCCATAATCTTTTTACCCCTTTAAAACATGAATAAAATCTCACATATCTTGGATTGTAAAAATTTGACTATGCTACTGCAAAAGAGAGGGAAAAATAACAATAAAAATGATGAAGTAATAACTGAGAAACAATATTTTTTGGTATAATTTTAAAAGTTTTTCTAATATTATGATAAATTAATTTCTACAATGTGAAGCTCTGATCACAGAATATTTACTAAGATGGTTCTTTTGGCAATCTTATTTCTACCTCCATAAACTTGATGAAATAAAAACATTATGAGAGCATCTGCCTCAGGCTACTGTTTGGCATCTACAAAGCATTGAATGGAGCTAAGTTTTTTATATTTTCAATAAGGACTAAGAAAAATATTTTGAGCCCCAAAATTAAAAGTTCACAGGAAACACAGAAGCTACCAAGATATTTACTTGTTCTTCACAGGAAGCTGACCTAGAGCTCAAATTGGACAGCAATTCACAGGGTATCAGATACAGCAGTCTACGAAATATGTTTTGTGGGGTAAAGAGAAAAACCTCATCAATACATGTTTTGATAGTGAAGGTGAAAGTATAGCAGATAATTTTCCTCCCATGAACTGCTAGAAATAATAGAGATAAAAATGCAGAAAAACATTCTGATCTAAAAAGTGAAAAGTACCAGGAAAACAATAGCAGTTTTAAATGAGAATGATACAAATTGGATTAAGTCTCCCAATGAGGCCAACCAAGTCCATGGTAAATCAAAGAGCTGACGTCCACTTCAGTGATGACAAAACTCCGTTTTACATACAACCTCCATTATTTATTTACTCACACTGCGTCTGAATGTCTGTTCAGTCCTGTTAGTGATGTGAGGAGCACATAAGAAGGAGGACTCATGGACACAGAACACAGTGTGGTGACTGGGCGGGGCAGAGGTGGAAGAGGATATAGGAGGGATAAATGGTAACAGAAAAAAACAACTTGAAAAATGAACTTGAAAAAAATAAAAAAATAAATAGAATAGCCATCACATATATGAATCAATTAAAAAAAGAGACTAAATGTGTTGATTTTTAAAATCACTCATATGAGATTAAACAATTTGTGGATGGGGATAATTAACACAATCATGTTAGAAGGAAGGGTAATTATCATGTGTTTTATTGAACTGGTCAGAATGTAAAGCTAAAAGCTTTTTAAAAAGATGATTTTACAACTGAGCCAATTTTCATGATTTTTGTACACTTGTTTCCCCAATAACTGGCAAACACAACAGGCACTCAAGCAGTGTTTTTGGAATAGATCTAAGGAGTTGAGACTGCCTGAGTCTGAGACAAAGCAAAAAGGAGTTAAAAATAACCCAGAGACAGATTGGTTAAAAGGGGAATCCTTATTTTGAGTGAAGAAGTTCCTTCTAAACTATCCTAGCAGATATTAGCAACCATTGCTAGGTAAATAAGCCACAATTTACCCAGCAGTAATGGGGATGAAACGATTTTGTGCAAGTATGTTTCATGAAAATATACTAAAAGGTTGCTTTTTAGAACATAATCACCATTTCCTTTATAGATAGATACATCACTACCTTTCTAAAAGAAACTATTAGCAAATCTGGAATTTAGCAAATCCGAAAAGTAACAGCAAAACAAGAGGATAGTGAGTGGGAGCAAGGAGTCTTCTTACCTGTTGGCAGCGGCATCTCTTGTTGATATATTTCTGGATTAAATATTGTATGATTTAAAGAATCCAAATGAAACATCTGTAACAAAGAAAATTAAAATTTTCGATCTTTTTTTTCTAATACTGTATTAAACATTTGAAGTTAGTACACCTAAAACTTATTTACAGGAAAAAACAAAACAAAACTAAAGCCAAATAACAAAAACCTGAAAATATTTCAAATCAGGATTTTAAAAATGCCTTCAGGAGACCTAGCTAAACGCTCCTGTGTATGCAACTTCATATGGGGCTGGGCTGTGCATCTGCATCTGCATCTGCGACGAAGGCACATGAGGAGGAGGACCCAGTGGCAGAGTGCACAGAGGCAGCTTGCTTCACTCGTTCATCTTCAGGGCCCGGTCTGTGTTTATCGCACAGTGGACACTTAATAAACATTTGTTGAATGAATGGCAAAGCTCATACTCTCTCAGAAATATAAGCATAAGAATATAATCCTAGAAATCTATACTTCTTTTATGATGGTAATAAATAAACCCCTACTCTAGACATTCAACTTCAATGCCTGAAAGAATGAGACATCAGCCTGGAACACTATACAGGAAAACAAAAAATATTACTTACAGTCCAAGAAGCAGGACACTGAGCACTGGGCTCCCTCACTTTTTTTTAACTTTCATTTACCTAGCACAACGCAAAATTACCTGGAATTTAGTGCGTGTGGTTGGCTGAGGAATGATGCCATCAAAGCCATCCACATCCATTATAATCCCCAGGATGTGTGAATACTCTCTCACAGAGCAAAAGTGATTCTGCAGATATTAATGTAAGAATCTAAAGACTGGGAGATTCTCCTGGATTATCCAGATGGGCCTGATAAGAGGGATGCGGGATAGCAAAGTGAGTAATAGGAGGTGTGGCAATAGGAGTGAGAGGCTGGAGTGATGGAAGGGGTCACAGGCACAAGCCAAGCAATGCAGGCAGCCTCTGGAAGCTCAGAAAGGCCAGGAAATGAAAGTTTCCAGAAGGAAAGCAGCCCTGCCAACTCCCTGATTTTAGATTTCTGACCTCCAGATTATAATAGAATAACCTTGTATTGTTATAAACTACTAAATTTGAGGTAATTTGTTACAGCATCAAGAGAAACATATTTTCTTCTGGGCATGAAATATATTTTGATGGAATTACATTCTATTTTCATATGTCAATAATAATTACTTATCCCAAGAAAAAAGTTTTCTCTCCATTTACTTTAGCAGAGACTTCAAATTGATATTTCTGTTGAAAATGTTTGTGGACAAAATAGAAACCAGCCATATTTCACTTTTTATGATATGCTAGTTGGTAAGTGTTCTGGATGTGGCGTTTGAAGAAATAACCAGTATTACAATTTACCTTTTCCCCTTATTACTAGGTGGTTGAACCTAGATGCTTAGTTAAATAAAGAGTAATAAACAGTGTTTGAATAAAGACCACTTCACATTCCTTTGTGAGGTATGCAGATTTTCAATTCAAGAACAATAAATGTGCTTTACTTCACTGCTCAAGAGTCAAGTTCATCTATGCTTTTGTTTGCTGAAAAGGAAACATAAGATTGAAAAAACATGTTATTGTAAAAACGGGCCCCACCTTACACAGTATTCTCAGAGCAGAAAGTATCAGAGCAGAAAAGATGACCAAGCAGAAAAAAAATATTTCCTATGGTCCTGTAGGTGGTTAAAATGATTAGAGGGCAAAAACACCCAGCTTAGGAGACAGACACGCACTCCACCTCAGACAAAGAAGAGAGCAGCTGTGTTGTGTGCAGCCTGCTTTGTGTATTAGGTTAAAGGTGGAGAGCAAATTCCAGAGTCTGCTGTAATGCTGAGATTAACTCACTGAAGACAAGTCAACTTCTGGAAATATATACCATTAAGCTTGAGACAAGGGGAAAATACCCAAATTTCAAGGACTTTTCCCCTAAAAAAAAAAGGAAATATGAGAGCATGCCCCACCCCTGTTACCGATCACAAAAATGCCCACATAAGAAAAACTTTTGAAATGAATGTTTTTAGCAGATTTTACTCTTTTGTGGCATCTCTTGTTGATAAGATTTCCTGTACATAAACAGGAAAGAATGGTCTAAAACCAAGAATAATCAACTCTGATGCTGGTTAGATTTTGCCTTTAATTGTTAGAGATGGCATATTAAAAACGAAAGGTAAAACACAGGTTTTTGATAATATGAGTGGCCAAATGTTTTTCATGCTATAATCAATGAAAATACTTCTAGATTTATCCTCTATCACCATTTTTACAACAAAGTTCAAAAGGAGTGCCTTAATGTAAAAAGCAATGCATACTCATTGTTTCTAAATCAATCAGAACATCATCAAGAGTAATGTGTGCTAGGTAAGTCTACTTTGTTTTAAAAAGCAATAATTAGACCCCTTAAAAGTATTTCACTTTGGGTTTTACTTTTCTGACTGATTGTTTGCATGTGCAAATTTGGGAAATTGATTTTTTAGGTGGTTGCTACTGAAGATTAAGTGTGAAAAGATTATGAATCTTGGCCCAGGGTGTGCCCTGGAGCCATGCGTTCCTTCTCCTTGTTTAACTACACCTCCTGAATCCCAGCTACATGGACTTCGTTTGGAGAGTCCTCCACAACTCTGCTCTTCCCTCCATGCAGCGGGGAGCAGTGCCCCTTCAACATGTCTGTGCCATTCTGTGCCGACTACTATTACAGTATTTATCACCACATGAAGCTATTTATGTCACTGTCTCTATTAGAATAACAGCTTTTGAAATTAGGGTTTATGTATCACTTATTTTTGTAATCCCCTCCTTGGCCTATGTTCTGCTACATAATACTGCCTTAATAAATAGCTGCTGAACGCATAGAACTCAGCAGTTTATAAATTTCTTGAATCATTATATTAAAATTTTAATATTGCCATTGTAATACCTAGAGTCTGAAAATTGCTTTCAAATGGCTCACCTAACAATATATTAGTATAAAACTATTGTATACATAAATATAAAATATATAGATGAAAGCAAAATATTAATAACCAACAGAGATTCCTTAGACTATTTAATATTTCTATAGGCTTCACATTTCTCCAAGTAAAAAACTAGGAGAAAAAGAAAAAAAGGACACTCATATCTCTTTATAACTGCTAATATAACAAAAAGTTTAATGCTCCCAAAGCACATTCACTGTCCATTAAGTCTTTTCAACACCTGTTAGTGTGGGGTTAGCACTCCTTTTCTGCAAAGGAGAAAAGTGAGGATCAGAGAGTGCTAAGTGACTCCTCCAGTTTTAAGAACTCATTAGTAGCAGCCAGCATGTACCTAGAGACCTTCACATTCTAAGTCCAAAAGGTCTATTTTGGTCTGTCTCTTCATTCGATGAGGTTTAAATAAATATTTTGCTACACCAATCTGTCTCTTCATTTGATGAGGTTTATATAAATATTTTGTGTTTCCCCCAAAAGGATAAGTTCAAGTCCAAACCTTCATACCTGTGAATGTGAATGTGACTTTATTTAGAAATAAGGTCTCTGCAGATGCCATCAAGTTAAGATGTAGTCGCACTGAAGGATGGGCCCTAAACCCAATGGCTGGTGCCTATACCAGAGAAAAGTGAGGGAAACCTGGATACAGAGAAATGAGAGGCACACATGGACGAAGGCCCTGTGCTGGAGTGATACAATTTCAAGTGAAGGAATGCTAAGATTGCTGGAAACCACCAGAAGCTAAGGGAATGGCATGGAACAGATTCTCCTTCAGAACTTCTGAAAGTAACCAACCGTGTCATCATCTTAATCAGAACTGTGATAAAATATATTTCTGTTGTTTTAGGCTACCCAGTTTGTGGTCAATACAGTAGTTATCATTTGACCTGTAGCACATATAATTTTTATGTAGCAATGTGTGTAACAGCAGGGTTTAAGTTACTCATTTTATAAGACATGTCCTCTCTGACCTTATATGCAGGGAGAGTGAAACTGAAGAAACAATATAAAAGAAAAGAAATTTTTACCAATTTTGTTTGTCTGGTAGTTACTATTGTTACCTCTGTGTATTTTAAAATATGAATATACTTACAAAAAATTATTAGTGAGATGATATTATTATACCTACTTGTTCATGCCCTGCCAGATATGGATCCTCTTCTGCCATGCTGGAGCTGCATATCAAAACAAAAGAAAAGCAAACTGTAAGACTGAGATGAACCTTAAAAATTCCATCACACACTTCTGGTCAAGATGGCAGCATATGTAAACATGGCTCACCTCCTCACACAACCACATCAAAATTGCAACTACATTGTAGAACAACCATCACTCAGAAACATCAGAAATTGAGTTGACAACTACAGAATTAAAGAAACCACATCCATCCAGACTGGTAGGAGGGGAGGAGACATGGGAAGGGCTGGTCCCACATCCACATGTGGTGAATACAAATTTGGAAGGGATATCATGGGAGCTAGGAGTCCCAGCCCTACACCAGGTCCCCAGCCAAGGGTTCCAGTGCCAGAAAAATAAGTCCCCAAACTTCTGGCTGAAAAAACTAGCAGGAACTGAGTTGGGAAAAATAACTTCTGGAGCCCCACACAGTTCCTCTTAAAGAACCCACTCACTCCCTCTGAGTTCCAGCACTGGCATAGCTTGAAAGGTAACAGTGGTATATAGGGAGGAACTGAAATATCTGGCATCAAGGTGAGAGCTAGGGGACAACTTTCTCCCAGACAGAAAGGTAGGCAGAGGCCACTGTCCCTTTTCTGAACCCTCCCCCCACAGAGCCACAGAGCTGGCAGAAGTGTGCCATTTGACACTCCATTATCTGGCTAACACTATTTACCCTGCCCAGGAGATCCCCTGAGACTTCATTCCATTCAACTTATGGGTCCACCCAAACTGTTAATAGATTTTTCCATATGAATGGCTGGTCTTGACTCATACTTCACAACTTTCTAAATCCTCTAAAATAAGCAACAGCCAGCCTCACTGAGCCTCCAGGCCCCCCGTCCTACTTGCTAAGTAGCCCTAGGCATGTCACTAGTAGCAGCCAGCCTATATTCACAGCTTGGCTTTGCCTAGGAATCTCCAAGCCCAGCACAAGTAGCAGCACTCTCAGATTGCTTTATAGTCCAGGCAGGGTGGCCCTAGGCAAAACTTAGGTGGGGGCTGACCTTGGCCTACACCACCCAGGGAAACCCCAGACCCTAGGTACCCACTGGACAGCTACACACCACATCGGAGCACCACCACCCTGCCCCTGCACAGCTGATACTCGATGGAGGGCAGAGGTTGGTGGTCAGAGGTCACAGCCAGTCCTTGCACTTGACTGGCCTGGATAAATCCCTCTCATTGACCTTCCAAGAGCAATCAAGGATCAACTATAAGAGGAGGGTGTATTAAGCCCACATGAAGGACGCAGCTCAAGTACTCAGCTTGGGTGATAGGGGAGGCTATGCCACTGGACCCTATAGGACATCTGCTATATTAGGCCATCTCACCTAGATAGGGAGCCAGAGCAGTTCTACCTAATACATAGAATCAAACACAGGGAGGCTGCCAAAATGAAGAGACAAAGAAACATGGCCCAAATGAAAGAACAGGTCAAAACTCCTGAAAAAGAGCTAAACAAAAGGGAGATAAGCAATCTACCAGATACGGAGTTCAAAACTGGTTATAAGGATGCTCAAGGAACTTAGTGAAGACCTCAACAGCATAAAAAAGATCCGGTTAAAAACAAATGACATGCAAATTAAAATAAAGAACAATTTACAGGGAAACAACAGTACAGTGGATGAAGCCAAGAATCAAATCAATGATTTGGAACATAAGGAAGCAAAAAAGAATAAATCAGAACAACAAGAAATAAAAAGAGTCCAAAAAAACAAGGAGAGTGTAAGCAGCCTCTGGGACAACTTCAAGTGCTGCAATATTCGTAGCATAGGGTACTAGAAGAGAAAGAGTAAGAAATTGGAAATCAATCTGAAAAAATAATGAAAGAAAACTTCCCTAATTTGGCAAAGGAAATAGACATGCAAGTCTAGGAAGCACAGAGTCTGAAACAAAACGGATGCACAGAGGCCGACTCCAAGACACATTGTAATTCAGATGCAAAGGTTAAAGATAAAGAGAGAATCTTAAAAGCAGTAAGAGAAAAGAAACTAGTTACCTACAGGGGAGTTTCCATATGGTTGTCAGATGATTTCTTAAAAGAAACTTTTCAGGTTAGAAAAGATTGGCAAGAAATATTCAAAGTCATGAAAAGCAGGGACTTACAGCCGAGACTACTTTACACAGCAAAGCTATCATTTAGAATTGAAGGGCAGATAAAGAGCTTCCAAGACAAGAAAAAACTAAAGGAGTTTATCATCACCAAATCCATTACCGTATGAAATGTTAAAGTGACTTATTTAAGAAAAAGAAGATCAAAAGTACAAACAACAAAATGGCGATAAAAACATATATATCAACAATTGCATCTTAAAAACTAAGCAAACAAGAAGAACAGAGATAGCATCATGGATATGGAGAATGTTTTAATGGCTATCAGATGGGAGGGGGGTGTGGGAGAATGGATGAAGAGGTGAGGGGATTAAGAAGTACAAACAGGTAGTTACAGAATAGCCATGGAGGTTTAAAATACAGTATAGGAAACAGAGTAGCCAAAGAACTTACACATATGGCCCATGGATATGAAGGATGGTGTGGAGCTTACCTGAGGGAGTCAGGGGTGCTGAGTGGAGGGGAGAAAAGGGGGGCGGAATTGGGACAACTGTAATAGCACAATCAAAATATAATTTAAAAAATTAAAAAAGAAACGAGAAAAATATCCACCATGCAGGAGTAAACTGTATTATTCCAGTAAGACCAAATACAACCCTTTTTATAGCCTTAATGCAGTTCTTTGGAATTTAAATCTAACAGCAGATGGACTGCATAATGAAGGAATTGCCATTTATATATAATCTAAAACCTTTACATCAGGCTCATAACAGTGACCTGTAGTTTGGTACAACCAATCTTCATCTCCAGTATAAAAATTGTGCATATTTGGATTTTTTGAGGGTATTTCTTTTTGCCACCTTGTAGACTTCAAGGATTTATAGTCTTTGCTCTTTGTGTAGATCATTTATTTTCCAACCCTTCATGAATTCTGTGACGGTGTGAGAACTGTCTCCAAGCTTTCTGCTTGTTGCACAAGTTAAGAAGCTAAGAGGGGGCCATTCTGCTGCAAATGGGCCTGCCTGGTCAGTGCACCATGGCACCAGGGGAGGTTGGTCATAGTGTGCCGTGCTCTGTCCTTTAGTGTGTCCCACTGCAACAGGCTATTTCCTGCCATTGTCAAAATGTAGTACCCCCTTAACCACAGTTTCACTTTCTGCAGTTTCAGTTACCCAAGTGGGAACATTCCCAAAGTGAACAATTCTAAGTTTTAAATTGTGTGCCTTTCTGAACAGCGTGATGAAATCCCCTGCCATCCTACCCAGAATGTGAATCATCCTCTGTCCAGTGTCACCATGCTGTGCATGCCACTACCTGTTGGTCACTCAGTAGCCATTTGGCAGATTGACTGTCACAGTATCTCAGTGCTTGCAAGCACTGAGACCACAAGTCATCCTTGTTTGACTTGATAATGGCCCAAAAATGCAGGTACTGATGCTGGCAATTGGAATATGTCAAAGAGAAATCAGAAAGTGCTTCCTTTAAGTGAAAGAGTGAGCACAGTACAATAGGATATTTTAAGAGATAGAGAGAGACTGCATTCACGTTACTGTTATTATAGTATATTGTTATAATTGTTCTATTATGTAATTAGTTATTGTTGTTAATCTCTTACCAGGAATAATTTATATATCAAACTTTATCATTCAATATGTACACATAGGGAAAAACATAATATATATAAGGTTTGGCATTATCCTTGGTTTCAGGCGTTTACTGGGGGTCTTGGAAACCCCCATGTATGAGAGGGTAGTACTGTACAGGAATACTATAATATTAAAATGGTAATAATTCCACTGCTAGGATTATACCCTAAGAATCCTGAAACACTAATTCAAAAGAGCCTATGCACACCAATGTTCATAGCAGCACTATTTACAATAGCCAAGTGCTGGAAGCAAGCTAGGTCCCCATCAGTAAATGAGTGGATCAAAAAACTGGTACATTTACACAATGGAATACTATGCAGCAGAGAGAAAGAATGTGCTCCTAGCCTTCACAACACCACGGGTGGAACTTGAGGGCATTATGCTAAGTGAAGTAAGCCAAGCAGTGAAAGACAAATACCATATGATCTCATCTATAAGTGGAACCTAATCAACAAAACAAACAAGCAAGCAAAGTATAACCAGAGTCACTGAAATAGAGAACAAACTGACAGTAACTACAGGGGAGAGGAAAAGTGAATAATGGGGGAAAGAAGGAAAAGGGTCACCAAGGATCATGTGTAAAGGATCCAGGGGCAAAGCCAAAGGGGAAGGATTGAGGGTGGGAGTTGGGGGTGAGTGGGGTGGGGAAAAATGGTAGCAGGAAAAGGGAGACAACTATACTTGAACAAGTTTTAAAAATTTTAAGAAAAGAAGTATTCAAAGTCATGAAAGGCAAGGACCTACATCCAAGATTACTCCATCCAGCAAAGCTATCATTTAGAATGGAAGGGCAGATAAGTGTGTCCCATACAACGTAAAGCTAAAGGAGTTCATAATCATCAAGCCATTATTGCATGAAATGTTAAAGGGACTTATCTAAGAAAAAGAAGATAAAAAATATGAACAGTAAAATGACAACAAACTCACAACTATCTACAACTGAGCCTAAAAAACAAAAACAAAAACCAAACTAAGCAAACAACTAGAACTGGAACAGAATCATAGAAATGGAGATCACATGGAGGGCTATCAGTGGGGGAGGGGGAGAATGGCAGAAAAGGTACAGAGAAAAAGAAACATAAATGGTAGGTACAATTAAGAACAGTATGGGAAATGGAGAAGCCAAAGAACATATATGGATGACCCATAGATATGAACTAAGCGGGGGGTGGATGCTGGTAGAAGTGGGGGTACAAGATGGAGGGGGATAAAGAGGAGAAAAAAATGGGACAACTGTAATAGCACAATCAATAAAATATACTTTAAAAATAAAAAATAAAATGGTAACAAAACACATAAAAATAAGAGCCCTTATTATTAAGGCTATAGTCTCAGATTTAATCAACTGCAGCCAGATATGAATATACTGCAAGCCCTAGTAATCTATTGCCCAGAGGGCCTGAGAAAAATGAATAGTCGCAGTGTCAGATAAAAATAGTATCTAAAATTATATCTCATTTTGGATTTATTTATTTAAGATAATGATAATGTCTTTATCATTATTTTAAATATAGGTTAATATTTAAATTTACTAAGATCAAATTTTAGATATATTACATGGAAAATTTAAAAAGATAAAAAAGAAGGTTGAAAGCAAATATTAATTCCCGAGGCAAAGTTTCTTTCCCCTCATGAAGTCTATAAAGCACTAAAGGGCAACTGGGACTGGGGCTGAAAATGTTAGCTTCCCACCAAAATTTGTTCTCTCTTTTCCCACAGGAGAGTTGTAGCTGGAATAGTGACTGCTCAGCTAGAGTATACCCCACACTGCCTGGGAGTTAGGGATGGCCATGAGGAAATGCTCACCAGTGGAATGTCAGAAAACTGCTGTGTGTCACCTCCAGGTCCAGGCTTAAGGCCCTTGACATAGTATTGTTTTTTCTCTTTCCTGCTGAATAAAACCCAGACATGGAGAAGACAGACATATTCAATGAAACCTTCTAGATGTCCATTAGAGCCCTGTGTGACTGCTGAGGCATGAGTCAGCCTCGTGAGGATTCCTAGTGGGATACAGAACAGTGGCCAACTTCAACAAAAGGGGAAAGGGCAGCTCTCAGTCCTATGGAACAAGTCCATGAGGATTTGCAAGAAAGTATTAGTCTAAACAAGAAACTACTCATTGAAGATTTACAAATAGCTGTCATCAATAAAGACAAGCAGTTAAAAAGGGAAAATTCGACTTGATACCATAAGAGAAATTTAGTCATTCGGAATCAAAGAGTTTTGCCATTGCCGCATGTGTGACTTGATATACAACTCAATTCACTGTGGTCTGTTTCTTCATCTGTAAAATGACAGAGTTTAAAATGTCCATACTACCCAAAGCAATTTACACATTCAATGCAATACCTATTAAAGTACCAATGGCTTATTTCACAGACATAGAACAAACACTTCAAAAATTTATATGGAACCATAAACGACCCCGAATAGCTACTGTAATTTTGAGAGAGAAGAGTAAAGACTAAACTATACTACAAGGCCACTGTAATCAAAACAACCTGGTACTGGCATAAAAACAGGCACATGGACCAATGGAACAGAACAGAGAGCCCAGAAATAAACCCAAGTCTCTATGGTCAATTAATATTTGAGAAAGGAGGCAGCAACATAAAATGGAGTAAAAATAGCTTTTTCAGCAAATGGTTTTGGGATAACTGGACAGCTACGTGCAAAAAAACGAAACTTGAGCACCAACTTACACCTTATACAAAAATAAATTCAAGGTGGATAAAAGACTTAAATATAAACCGTGACACCACTAAAGTCCTAGAAGAGAACGTAGGTAGGAAAATCTCAGATATTTCACGCAGAAACTTTTTTACTGACATGTCTCCTAGAGCAAGGGACATAAAAAGGAAAGAATAAACAAATGGGGCCTCATCAAAATAAAAAGCTTTTGCACAGCTAAAGAAAACAGTATCAAAATAAAAAGAGAACCAACTGTATGGGAAAACATATTTGCCAATGATACCTCAGACAAGGGTTTAATCTCCAAAATATATAAAGAACTTACATGACTCCACACTAAGAAGACAAGCAACCCAATTAAAAAATGGGCAAAGGACTTGAACAGACACTTCTCCAAGGAAGACATACAGAAGATCCAAAGACACATGAAACAATGTTCAATATCACTAGCAATCAGAGAGATGCAAATTAAAACTACAATGAGATACCACTTCACACCAGTCAGAATGGCCATCGTAAACAAAGCAACAAACAACAAGTGTTGGAGAGGTTCTGGAGAAAAGGGGTCCCTAGTGCACTGTTGGTGGGACTGCAGACTGGTACAACCACTATGGAAAGCAGTATGGAACTTCCTCAGAAAACTAAAAATGGATCTGCCTTTTGACCCTGCAATTCCACTGCTGGGACTCTATCCTAAGAACACTAAAACACCAATACAGAAGAACCTTTGCACCCCGATGTTCATAGCAGCACAATTTACAATAGCTAGGTGCTGGAAGCAACCAGATGCCCATCAGTAAATGAATGGATCAAAAAACTATGGTACATTTACACAATGGAATTCTATGCAGCAGAAAGAAAGAAGGAGCTCCTACCCTTTGCAACAGCATGGATGGAGCTGGAAAGCATTATGCTAAGCAAAACAAGCCAGGCAGTGAAAGGCAAATACCACATGATATCACCTTTAACAGGAACCTAAACAACAAAACAAAGACAACAAGCAAAATCTAACCAAAGACACTGAAATAGGGGACAGACTGACAGTGACCAGAGGGGAGAGAAGAGGGAATTTCAGGGGAGAATTGGAAGGGTTTACAGGGACAAATTTAAAGGACACATGGACAAAAACTAGGGGGAGGGTGGTAATGGGAGGGAAGTGGGGAGGGTTGGGTGGGTGGGCTGGAATGGGTGTAATAGGGAGAAAACTGTACTTGAACAATGATTAAAATAAAATTTAAAAAAATTTAAAAAATGACAAGAGTTTGATAGGATGGACTTTTGAAAGGAACTCAGAATGTTACTTAGCTGATAAATGCTTATTCAAAAAACAAATCACTAAATCATAACACTTTTTTGTGAACTTAGATTTTTATATATACTCACTATAGATCTACATTAAAGAATCAATAGCCTAATTTTCAGGTATATGGGGAATACAAGTAAAACAGTATTACAATACAGTGGTAATACCAGTTACAACATTCCATGTAAAAAAGTCCTTATTACTAGAATACAACAGGACCTCAATCCCACCCCACCCCACAAATAATAAAAATAAAACCATCTTTTTTTTTGTCTTTAGGCTTTCCATTAATCTGGGCTGATCACTTGAATCCTCTCAAACAATTTTAACCCACAGTTTTCAAAAGCAGAGATGAGGCTGTTGACTTGTTAAACCTTCAGACACATTGAGTACCTCTATTATGTTCAATATACTTATATTTTTAAACTTGTGGATGGTTTCCTGACCTTTGAATGCATGGATTTAATTTTTTTATTAAAAATTTTCTAAATTTTAAATTTTGTATTATTTTCTTAGTTCTTTCTCTTTTATAAAAATTTTTTGCCTAATACCTTGCCCCACCCACCCAGCACCTCCTCTCCCCAAAAGCTGTCAGCCTGCTCTCTATCTATGGGTTTGTCTCTATTTTGCTTATTAGTTCAGTTTGTTCATTAGATCCCACATATGAGTGAAATCAATAGTACTCGCCTTTCTCTGACTGGCTTATTTCACTTAGCATAATGGTCTTCAGGACTATGCATACTGTTGCAAGGGGTAAAACTGCCTTCTATTTTACAGCCAAGTAGTATTCCATTGCGTAAATGTATTGCAACTTTTTTATCTGCTTATTTGTTGATGGGCCCTTAGGCTGCTTCCAAATCTTAGCTATTGTATATAATGCTGCAATGCATTTAATATGAAGCAGCCGTCACTCTAATTTAAAAAACTCAACAAATCTACTTTATTAGAACTGATGCAGGGTTATTACCATGGTCACTATTGTAGTGAAAACCTTAATGAACCTAAACTGTAGGCACTGAACAAACCACCCAATTGAACACAGGCCTCCATCCAGCAACCTTCCATGCACAAATGTGTGGTGAAGGACTCATAGTTCTAAAAGCCCAACGGCAGCCCCAAAGACACTTGGGTGATGGTTAAATCTAAACTTTAACACACTGTGTAAGACAGTTTAAGTTCACTACAAAGAGCTGATGTAACAGTAGCCCCAGAATGATGTCAATGTTAATTCATAATTTAAAAATAAATGTCGAAAGAAACCAAGAATTATTTGGAAAGGATGAATCACTGAGTAATATTTGCATTAATTGTGAAGCAGGTTTAATTTCAAAATTTTGAAATACCAACAAGCCCTTGGAACTGAAGGATTAGGAAAGACCAGGGAAAGCCCCTTCTGCACCCCTGCTTCCCCAGCCCCTTCTCTCACTTTCCCTTTGCACAGTTCTGTGCTTTTGAGGAAGGATCTTGAAACAGAAAAGGAGATGCTGGGTTGACTGCTGAGATGATGGCCGAGATGATGATTTAGACCTCTGTCCCCAAAGGTGAGGTTTTCAGAAACATTTTCACACCATGAAAACAAAAATAGAAAATGTAGCTAGTTAGCAGTAAATAAAACATCTTCTTCAGTGAACTGTTTGTATTTCTCATATGAGAAGCATAATATTATAATTGGCTAAGTTCTAAATATGTGATGAGTTCACATGAAATGCCTCAAGAATTATTTTCTGCACCTATGTGACAATCCCATTACTGACTTCAAAGGCCAGTGTAAGCAGTTCTTAGTGAAGGTGACAAGACCATGGCCAGAGGTTTGGACCATTAAGGATGGAGCTGGAGGTGCTGCCCTCCTTGTCACTGGGGAAACTTTATAGAATCAGATAAACTCATACTTTTTGCCTGGAGCCCACTATAAGAAATCACATTCTTTTTATTCTATCAGATTTTATTTTTAAAACACCTCCAAACTTTTCAAATCCATTAAAATGATTTCAAGACCCACTAAGGGGTCACAATGTGAAGTTTGAAGACAGAATCTGAGTTACCATCCAGAGGGTGCAGTGGGGAATCAAAGAGGTACAGTGTCTATTTTCCAGATTATATTCAGCCACAGCAGACACCACTGAGGTGTAATTTTAACACCTCATCTTGGAGAGCAAGAAGGATGATATTTCAATAAAAAATCATTTTTCACCATTTCTCTCCTGGGTAATAAATTAAAAAGAGAAAAATATGCTGGAGACTATTTCCACGAAGGGTGTTTTTTGAGGGAACATGTTATAAGGTATATGACATGTTACTACATGTAATGTGAACACTCCAATGAGAGTATCTTTTGACTCTGCAATTCCACTTCTAAGAGTCGTGCAAACAAGTGTGAAAAAAATAAGTACAAGGATATTTATTGCAGCAAAAAGGTAATAATATCAATATCCTTTGATAGCATATTGTTCAGACTCATGCTGCATTCATAGTTATATATTATATAATTGTTAAAAATAGCAATTCAGGTCTATAAAAACATGGAGACTTTTACTACGTGAGTTATACAATTCTATGTTCCAATTTTCTAACTCAATTATGTAATTGGAAATATACATTTTAATAGAAAAAAAGAGAAAATCAAACCCTACCCAGAATTTGAAGTTTAATTCTAACATTTTTAAGAATTATGACATGTGACGAATAAAACATGAAGTATGGAATGAATTGAACATTTATAAGCATTACCAAAGTCTTCTTTATAATAAATATAATAGAAAAAAGGTGCTGTTTATTTACAGCTTTCTGATGATATATTGGCTTAGTGGTGATGAAAGAAAAGTTAATGGTGATTTTAGTTACCTTTCTCAAAAATAGCTAATTTCTGAAATTTTTGAAAAAGAATCATTTTTGCGTCCCACCATATTTAGATTGGTATTAACTCATTTTCCATGTTTTTCCACTCTTCCATCTGTTTTCAGCTCTCTATTGTTTTATATGGGTGAGATGTGACAAACTAACATCTACAATAGCCACCTAGTAAGTACAAATACATTGTGTTTGGAGCTGGTATAAGATAAGGTCTCTGCTCTCAAAGGAATGCCAACCTAATAGGGATGGCAGATACATATACAGTATTCAACCATTAATTCATGCAAAGATTCATAGCACAGTTAGTGACACAGAGCAAATGATAGTCATTTTACTACTTGGCATAATAAACAATATGTTCATGATAAATTGGGAAAAGAGACTGAAACAGTAAAAGTTTCTGACATTCTGAGAAGATCAAACATTTTATTACTTTCCCATTCTACATTTATGAGGATACTACCACATTCCCTCTTTATCCCTATCTTTATCACCGTTGAATAAAATGTTTGCATTTCACCCCTGGGGACATTTGGCAATGTCTAGAGACAGTTTCAGCTGCCATAGCTGGGTGGGTGTTCCTACTGGCATCTAGTGTATAGAGGTCAGAAATACTGTTAACCATTGTATAATGCACAGGACAGCTCCTCACAATGAAGAAATATCTGACCCCAATGTCAACACCAAGGATGAGAAACCCTGATGAATGCCATCACATCATGTCAAGTGTTTGGGTTCACATGAAGAAAGAACTAAACTTGACTGACTGCCTCCCAAGAGTCAGGACTTATACCTAATGCTTCACATATTTCATTTAATTCTCACAGTAACCCTGAGAAATATTGTCCCAGATGAGCAGACTGAGATTTAGCGAGAGTAAGTCATTTGCTTGGTTGACAGAGTAATGCCAGTAAATCTGACTCCATAGGCTATGGTTTACTTGTCTAAGAGGCAGAAGTGATTTTTCTCCTTGACTTACAAATTTATTTATTTTAATCAGTGTCTTGCTCCAGGTCTCCTGAGTGTTTAGGTTGGAGCTAGTCTACCCACAGCACTGCCTGAAAAGCAAAACAGGACTGTGACAAGGCACAAAACTCAACTGAGTTCTTCAGACAATCAAAGGTGAAGGTAAAAATACCAAACAATGGTAACTCAGTGGCAGTTGCTTTTTGTCTGATTTTGTTTTAAATCTTTATTCAATGAAAATATCCTTCTTTCAGAGGATAGAAGGAGAATAAAGAGAGTCTCTCTGAAACATGTCCATAGAAAATACCATATTCACTAATGGTATAATAAAAATATATATATATATATATATACTTATATATATAATATACACACATATATAATATATATTGTAATATATATAATATATATATTATAATATTATATGTATATTAAAGTAAGACATATTGAAGTGCTTCTTGAATATTTTCCTCCCTTCAATAACCTAGCCATTTATTAAAAAATACTTGAGCTCATTACGTGTTAGTAGAGACACCAAAGTATACGGAGTGATGCAGTCCCTGTACTCAGAGAGCTTATAGTTGTGGTAGATTGAAAGCAATGGACAAACTCCACCCAACAAAAGGAAAAATCTGTTTCTCCACTCCTCGAATCTTGGCAGGCCTGTAACTTTCTCTGACCAATGGAATGAGACAAGTGTGAGTTTTAATGTAGGTTTCAAGAGACCTTGAGGCAACATTATTGCTTCGGTGTAACACTGCTGCCATGTGAACAAGCCTGGGCTAGCTAGCTCACTGGAGGGTGAAAGACCACATGGAGCAGAGTGGGTAAGTCCTAGCTGAGGCTTCCCTACACCAAACACCACAGCTGAGCAGCCAAAAGATCTCAGTGATCAGCTGAGCCAGCCCAGACCAGATGACCTAGACAGCCCACTGAATGGGGAGAAATAATACATGTTTGTGTTTTAACTAGCTTTGGAGAGATTTTTATATGCAGCATGAGCTAATTAAAACAACAGTTTAGTAAGACAAATAGGCAAAAGCCATGTGACATGTTAAGTGTTATGGAAAATGGACAGTATGTGGGGCATGGGTTAGTTATCTTGGTAATTCAGTAATTACACTTTCTTTATTAGGGTCCTATTCAGTTAGCATAATAAACAATATGCTTATAATAAAATGGGAAGAGAAATTGAGACAGTAAAAGTTGCACTGTCATTTTTATTCTATCAGCTTATTCAGTTCCCAACTGAACAAAACAAACAAGTGCATTAGTTAAAAGACACTGTGGTATAAACAGAAATAAAATTAGTAGTGTTAACCTTAAAAGTATAAATATTAATAAACTGCTGTTAGCTTTAAGCAGTGATACCACTATAAAACAAGTTAATGTTATTTTTAATCCCTTCAATTCCCCAATATTGAAAATGAAATTCATCATTCCTGTGGCAATGGCCCCCATTCATGACTTCCTAATTTCTGTAATATGTCATTCTGTCAGGTATTCAAGGTCAAAAGTTCAGCCTCCCTTTTCTTTTTTTCCCCTTTTTATCTCACACATATCCAGTCAATCAATTCTGCTCATTTGGGAGGAGGGTACTATTTCTTGTATCTTCTTCTCTGTTCCATTTCTACTGTTTCATCCCACTTAACCGTTCATTGCTTCACCTCTGAATGACAATAATAACCTCCCTACTCTTCTCCCTTATTGTGACATTACTTCTTCCTTAAGTTTCTTTCACATTATTACCATATTACTTAGCAGATGGTCAAAAGCCCTTAACAAGTCAGCATATTACATTAAACTAAATTATAAGCATCACCTATTATTATAGCCTAACCAAATCCTCTACTATAGGCAGACCTACCATTCCAAAACACCTTGCTCATTTCCATCTTGTATATTTGTTCAAAATATGTGCTACATCCTGAAATACCATCTTTCCTACTTAAATATTACCCATTCCTCAAGCCCCTACTCAAATCTGAGCTCTGCCAAGAAACCCCATATTTCACCTCTAACCCATAGCTCAGCAGTCCACATAAGTGCTATCACACTTCAGTATATTGGTGATTTTACACTTGATAACACTGTTCTACAGCAATTTAATTTTATTTTTACCATATTCTTAAGTGGATATAAATGCCTAAGAGTAGACATAAGAGTTTTTATTTTTGGTACTTCCAAATTAGTAAATATTAAGTACTTTTTAATTAATGCTGTATTAATGGCAAGAAACACTGCAACTTCAGGTACATCAAAATATGGACTTATGGTTTCAGTCATGACAGACAGAGTAACAATTATCAAACTTGCCTCCTTGCCATACTCACCTATAAAACTATACAAAATGCTTGAAGCAATACATTTAAGACAGGGAACAAAAGATAGCATAGGGCTGAACACCATCCATAAGAGAATAAAAATATTTGAAGTAAACTCCAAATTCACTTTTGACTGCAGCCATGTTCCAAATCATGACACAAAGATGTAGAACCCCAAGGGAGAAGCAATCTCACTGGGCAGGGTATCAGAAAGGAAGGATTCACAAACAGAAAGTGGCTTATTATTTGGCCAGCTACCAAATATTAAACCAAATATTAAGCTATGCTAGTGTAGGACAAGATACTGCAAAGCCTACTAGAAAACAGATGCTTGAGATCTAAGAGCTGAATGAGAATTCCACATGTTCCTGGAACTTCTGAGAGACACTGAAGTTTCCATTATCCAAGGTGAAGAGACGTCAATGAACAATCTGAGCATTCAGTTGTGGTCTCAGGAGGACCATGCGATAGGAGTAAGGGACATACCCTACAATAAGGGCCACTCTAAACCCATCTCAATCAAACCAGGTGATTCACCAGTAAACTTATTGCTTCTTACAACAAAACTCATTATTCTTTAAAGGAACAAAAAGATCTATACTCTGTAAAAGTAGTATCTACAACATACAATAAAAAATAGCAAAACATGCAGAGAAGTAGGAAAATATGATTTACTATGACTTTAAAACTGCTAATGCCAGTATGTTTGAGAATGTAAAGGAAAAGATGACATAATGAATGAACAGATAGGAAATCTCAGCAGAGAAATTGGAACTCTTAGAAAAGATTCAATGAAACAATGAAATGAAAAAGATTCTAGACCGAAATGAAACTTCACTAGGTGGCCTTATCAGCATATTGAACATTGTGAAATAAAGAATCAATAAGCTTGAAGAATGGTCAATAAAATATATCCAATCTGAAGCACAGAGAAACATGACAGAAAGAATTAAGACCCCTTCAGTGACCTCTGAGGCAATATTAAGTGGTATGTAGTTTAGAGTCCTAGAAAGAGAGAGGAGTAAGAGAAAACATATTGAATAAAAAATTGTCAGGAATTTTGACACTTGAGACTTCTGGCCAAGATGGAAGAGTAGGTAGACACACTGAGTCTCCTTGCACAACCAAAAGAAGGACAACAAATTTAAAAACAAGTAACACCCAGAACTGACAGAAAATCAAACTGCAGGGAAGTCTGACAACCAAGGAGTTAAGGAAGAAATATTCATGCAGACGAGAAGGAGGGGCGGAGATGGGCAGCTGGGCGGCAAGGACTAGCGACAAGGCAGCGACTAGAGGACCAGAGTGGGCAAGGCAGCAGCTGGTGGACTGGGTGGTCACATGTTTGCATGCAGATAAACCACAAGGACCAACTGGGGAGTGAGACAGGCTGCAAAACTCAGGGTTCTAGCACAGGGAAATAAAGCCTCAAAGCCTCTGACTGAAAATATCTATGGGGGTTGAGGTGGGAGAAACTCCCAGCCTCACTGTAGAGTTTATTGGAGAGACTCACAGGGTCCTAGAATGTATACAAGCCCACCCACCTGGGAATCAGCACCAGAAGGGCCCAATTTGATTGTGGGTAAAGGGGGAAGTGACTGAAAACTGGCAGAGAGCAGAGCAAGGGGCATTGTTCCCTCTCGGACTCTCCCCTACATACAGTGTCACAATGCACGGATGTGGGTTGCCCCTTCTGGTGAACACCTAAAGCTCTTCCCCTTACTATGTAACAGGTGTGGGGAGACAAAAAAATGGTCCAAATGAAAGAAAAGATCAAAGCTCCAGAAAAAATACAACTAAGCGACACAGAGATAGGCAACCTATCTGATGCACAGTTCAAAACACTGGTATCAGGATGCTCACAGAATTGGTTGAATATGGTCACAAATTAGAGGAAAAAATGAAGGCTATGACAAGTGAAATACAGGAAAATATAGAGGGAAACAACAGTGACAGGAAGAAAACTGGGACTCAAAAACTGGGTCACTGGTCTGGACCAGAAGGAAGAAAGAAGCATTCAACCAGAACAGAACAAAGAAATAAGAATTCAAAAAAATGAAGAGAGGCTTAGGAACCTCCAGGGCATCTTTAAACATTCCAACATTTGAATCACAGGGGTGCCAGAAGGAGGAGAACAAGAGCAAGAAATTGAAAACTTATTTGAAAACATAATGAAGGAAAACTTCCCCAATCTGGTGAAGAAAATAGACTCCCAGGGAGTCCAGGGAGCTCAGAGAGTCCCAAAGAAGTTGGACCCAAGGAAGCACACACCAAGGCACATTATAATTACATTAGCCAAAATTAAAGATAAGGAGAGAATCTTCAAAGCAGCAAGAGAAAAGGAGAGAGTTACCTACAAAGGAGTTCCCATAAGACTGTCAGCTGATTTCTGAAAAGAGACCTTGCAGGCAAGAAGGGGCTGGAAAGAAGTATTCCAAGTCATGAAAGGCAAGGACCTACATCCAAGAATACTCTATCCAGCAAAGCTTTAATTTAGAATGCAGGGGCAGATAAAGTGCTTCCCAGATAAGGTCAAGTTAAAGGAGTTCATTATCACCCAGCCCTTATTAAATGAAATGTTAAAGGGATTTATCTAAGAAAAAGAAGATAAAAATATGTAAAAATATGAACAGTAAAATGACAACAAACTCACAGTTATTAACAACCAAACTTAAAAAACAAAAACATAAACAAACTAAGCCAAAAACTAGAACAGGAACAGAATCACTGAAATGGAGATCACATGGAGGGTTATTTGAGGGAGAGTGGGAGGGGGAGAGAGGGGGAAAAGGTAAAGAGAGTAAGAGGCATAAATGGTAGGTAGAAAATAGACAGGGGGAGGGTAAGAATAGTATAGGAAATGGAGAAGCCAAAGAACTTATATGTACCACCCATGGACATGAACTAAAGGCGGGGAATGAGAGTGGGAGGGGTTGTGCAGGGCAGAGGGGAATAAAGTGGGGGGGGGGGAATGGGACAACTGTAATATCATAATCAATAAAATATATTTAAAAAAGAAAAAAATAATTGTCAGGAATTTTAAAATTTAGCAAAATCAAACCATAAATACAAGAATCTCAAAGATCCCCATGTTGGATAAAGACAAATAAAACCATGCTTGGTCACATTATAGTGGAATTGTTAAAAACTAATGCTAAAGAAAAAAAAATCCTAAAAGCATCCAGGGCAAAGGGGAAGTAAGATAAGTATGATGGCTGACTTCTCATTAGAAATAATAATGAAAGTGCTAACAGAAAGAAAAAGATTAGTGTACAATTCTATATTCAGAAAATTGTCTTTTAAAAATAAATGTAAAATCGACATTTTTTAAAGAAACAAGAGCTGAGAGAATTTATCACTAGCAGGCCTGCTAAAACACATGTTAAAGTTTTTCATGCAAAAGGAAAATGGCACCAGATAGAAACTTGGACCTATATAAAAGAATGAAAATGCCAAACATGATGAATATGTATGTGAGTATAAAACATCTTTTCTTGTTCTAAAAACACAATCTACCTGGGGGTCTGTAACATATGCAAAGGTAAAATGTATAATAAACAGCACATAGGAAGAGGACAAAGGAAGCATAGCAGGTACTGCCAATTTCTTAGTGATGTGTATTGTAATACCTAAAGTAACAACTTTTAAAAAATAGCCAGTGAAGTAGGTGAGGTGGAACTAAAAAATAAAATTGATTTATTCCAAAGATGGCAGGAAAAGAAGAAAAAATGAATAAAGAACAGATGGCACACACAGCTAACAATTACCGAGATGAAAGACTAACTCCGAATATATTAATAATACATTAAATGGAAATGGACTAAACTCACTATAAAAAAGTGGAGATGGTCAGAGTGTACAAAAAGCAATATCCAAGTACGTGCTTTTCATAAGAATTACATTTTAATTTTAAATGTCATATGCTTTAAAAAAGTATGAGAATGCAAAGTTATGCCAGTTATACCATGAAAATAGTAAATATAAAAAAGCAAGCTACATTAAAATATCAGATACTGTAGCCATCAGGAGAAGAAATATTACCAGGGACAAAGTAGAACATTTCATAATAATAAAAGTGTCAATTCATCAGGAAGCAAGAATAATCTTAATGTGTATGTAAGAGCTTCAAAATATATGAAACAAAAAGTGGCAGAACTTAGGGAAAAAAACAGAAATATCCACAATTATTAATATCCACAGTTAAGGTTTTGAACAATCCTCTCTCAGGAACTGATAAAAATCAATCAACAGAACATCAGTAAGGATATAGAAAATTTAGGAACACTATCGTTAAACAGATTAACTTAAGTGCATGTATAGAACACCCACCAATGACTGCAGAACACACATTCTTTTCTAATGCACACAAAACATTCTCCACGATAGGCCATATGTTGGAACATAAAACAAGTCTCAATAAATTTCCAAGAAGTGAAATCATGCATACATGTTATATAAACACAATAAATTAGAAATTAATAAGAGAGCTATCTAGAAAATCCTGAAATATATATAATTAAGCCACAATGTTATATAGGTGTCAGGAGAAGTGCTTCTTAGAATCAAGAGAACATAGTAAATATAACCTCATTATCCTGCATGGAAAAAGTGTATCAAGTCTACTGTAACCACGGGGGACAGGGATTTTCTTAGAAAAGTGACCAGAATGAATTCTAATGCATTCCAAAAGGAAAGAAACAAAGAAAATCTTTTCTTATAGTTGTTTTCTTAAGCACAGATGACTGATATTTTTATAATCAAAAACATATTTTGGGCTTTTTCTAATCACATAATTGTCATGTATACCAATGACAGATTCCATTTTAAGCAAAATTTCTTATTGTGACCACTATAGTAGGATAAATTCTATTGAGTATAAATTTGTATACCTAGAGAAATTCTCTAAATATACTAAATTAGATAAAAACTTACATTTTACAATTTAAGTCACTCATGAGATATGTTGCATCCCATTTCTACATGAAAACAAAGTTTGGGATGTTTCATTCAAGTGGCATAGAAAGGATTTTGACTTAATGGACTTTGTTTTTAATCTTTTGCTGCCACATTTCTAATTCTACAGATTTCTTTTTCCCCAAAAATAGTGTACACATAGCACAGAGGACTTCTAAGGCAGTAAAAATACTCTTGTATAATAGCATAATGATGGACACATGTCATTATACATTTGTCCCAACCCACAGAATGCACAACAGCAGAATGAACAATAATGTAAAAACATGGATGATGTAAAAACATAGGCTCATCAGTTGTAAGAAATGTACCACTGTGATGGAGGATGTTGGTAAAGGTGGAGGCTATGCATGTGTAGGGGCAGGGGATGTATGAGAAATTTCTGTACTTTCCCCTCAATTTTGCTGTGAGCCTTGAATTGCTTTAAAAAAATAAAGTCTTAATTAAGAAACAGACTATTACCAAATTTTAACTTCACATCTGTCCTTTGTCTTGAGCATCATTTTGGAGTATTTGTATTTTCAGACTGAGGAGGAAGTAAACCTCAAGGATTATATTCTTTTGATCAAATATAGAGCAACTGATCAAGTTCTTTAAATCTGAATATGATGATTTTAGTTTGGATTTTCATTGTTATTAATCCTCAAATATCAATAAAAATATATTCTCTATATTTTAAAAGAAAAGGATTCCTCACGGATAGAAAGCAGGACTGCAGCTAATGTGGGGGCAGTTGTTAGAGGGTGGAAGGATTGAGAAAAAAGGAAAAAGGACCCATGGACATGGACGACAGTGTGGTGACTGATGGGGGAAGGGGGATACAAGAGGACCAAATGATAATGGAAAAATACAATAAAAAGGAGAAAAAAATAAAAGAGAAGGATTCATCATGTGAGCCAACAATACTTTGTTCTAAGGATATGGTGGCTATCGGTTTGGAGGGAGAAAAGGGTTTCCTTGAATAAATAATCACAATGATGACCTTCCAATCACACAGACACATGTGAAAATTCGCAAGCATCAAAATCAGGCCTTATACAGGGAACTTTCAGGCCGTGAGTGTAGTTATGAAGGCTTTTCCACACTGACCACTCATATAAACCTTTCAATTTATGCAGACACTAATGTATAAAGTAAGTAGGAAAGAAAGAGGTGAACTACACTCTCTTCTGTGTCTGATAAAGTCTGATGCGAATTCTCCTTTCTCCCTTATCTCTTTGTTAGCAACCTTGACTGCCTGGCAATAAACAAAACAGCTACTCAAACTCACAAATGACAAATTAATGTAAAAATATGATTTGTTTGATATTTTTACTAACATATTTTGTTTAATGAGGAAAATCTGGAACAAACAGACCTTAGAGCTTTTAACCTTAGCAGAGTTCTTATTTATATGAAGCTCATTACTAGCATCTTTGAGTAATTAATTTATTCAGTCAATTCTCAGTTATATGTAGATGAACATGAGTCATGGAATCTACATGCATGTAATCCAAACAGTCATTAATGAAACTTTTTAAAGGATAGTGGTCCTGACCAAGAAGAGCAGAAGGGGGTTTGTGGGGTATTGTTTCTAAAACACTACCTGGGTTAAGTGTGTTCACTTTGAGATAAATCATTAAAATTGTACTATTATGATTTCTGCATTTCTTTTTGATGATGCTTCAATTTTAAAAAGGTTAATGTAAAAAGAAAACAATTTTAAACTGAAAACTTTACATGATAATAAGCTCCATCAAATTATGGATTTCTGTCTTGTTCAACATTGTATTTCCAGTACACAGAAATGACTCAACATATATCTAAATAAGTTAATGGTTAAAAAAGAAATTCTACTATGCAGGATAGACAGCTTATATAAAAAAGTAAAGCTTCCCATACCCCACCTCTCTTATCTCCACAATCCTACTTTGTAGAGTGATTTACTTTTTAACACGTAACTTTCTCTTTTTGGTTTTCCTGGGGGTTCTTTTCAATGCCAAATACTGGGTTGGCCAAAAAATCCATTACATTTTTTTCCATAAAATAAAAAATACATTTTTCATTTTCACCAATAACTTTGTTGGTTTAGATATATTCAGTATGTCAGCTATCTCCCGCTATTGGCTTCTAGTGGGTAGAGGCCAAGGGTGCTGCTAAACACTTTCTGATGCAGAAGACAGCCCCACAGCAAAGAATTGTTTGGCCAAATGTCAATAGTAGCAAGAAACTTCACAAAGCACTTTTGACACGTTCTATCAGCCACAGCACCTTCTCTGTACACTGCACAAATCTTTTTGTCTGCATTTTTACCTTTCTTGAAATAATACAGCATAATACACTGAAAATACTGCTTCTTACATGTTCTTAAAATGGCTGCACAAAAATTCACCAATTTTGATGTTTTTTTAAATGCGTGCTGACATGATAGCTGTCACAATATAAGCTAATAAAATTGTTTCAAATGAAGTTAAAGACAATTAAGCACAATTAGAGCCATAGTATGGAAAAAACATAGTGGACTTTTTGGCCATCCCAACACTATGCTTATAACTCTTTTCTTAACTTATCAATTTTAGAAATTCAGTTCTTTCCATGAGATGAGGACTCAGATCACAGCACTACCACTTCCCTTTCTTCCTCCCCCAATATGGTAATAATTAGTGAGACCTTGAACCAATTTATAATTAAAATATTGAATTTTATATTCAATTTCTGTATCATTTGCCTTCAATTTATTTGGAAAAATACTAATATGAGTTCATAGCAGAGACTAATTAATAATGAAAAAATGTAACCCCTGAAACATCTGGACATCAGGAAGAAATTAGAATGGGGTCATGAATGACAACACAACCCAAACAATCGGATAGTTTCTTATATTTGTCACATTAATAATTAAGAATTGTCTTTAACTTATCACATGCATTTTTCTTAAGTTGATCTATCTCAATATGGCAAGAAAATCTGAAATCTTCTAAATAACAGTATTATATCAAAGAAGGAAATAATTTTAGAAGAAGATGCTCAGTTAGTCGGACTCATTTTTTTTACAGAGAGAAAATGAGACCCAGAGAAGTTAATTAAATTGCCCGATCCACATAGCATGATCAATAGCAGTCTTTTTTTTTTTTTTAGTCTCACCTGAGGATATGCTCATTGATTTTGGAGAGAGAGGAACAGAGAGAAAGAAAGAGAAATGTCAACTGGTTGCTTCCAGTAACTACCCTCAACCTAGGTGTGTGCCCTGACAGGAGATCAAACCCACGACCTTTTTGGTATATGGGTGGCACTTCAACCAACTGAGCAACCTGGCTACAGCTACAGTCTATTGATATTTTGTCTAGTTATTTACTTAGTCATTCAGCAAAATTACCGGGTGCTCTGCAAATAAAAAGTAAGAAAGATGAAGTCCCTGCCTTGAAGGTATTTTCTGCCTCAATGCAAAAGAAGTCAAGAGAACATGGACAGGGTGAAACATAACTCTTTATGGGTAAGTCAGGGAGAATGGATAGAGGAGGGAGAGAGAAATGGTGATGGCCGAACTGTGCCTGAAGTTAGCAGTTAGTACAATGGCTAAGAAGGGAAGGGCGCTCCTCATACAAGGTGCACACATGCAGAGGCTGTCGGAGAAAACATGATGGACAAGGAACTGAAAATTGATGTGGATCAAGGAGAAACAGGGGGTGGGTGAAGAACAAGGAAGGGAGGTGAGGTGTGCAGGAATCAGCTTGTGAAAACAACGGAGATTTATTTCAGAAATATGAAGATCATGGCATGATCAGGCTTGCACTTTAGAAAGTTGACCTTATGCTGGAATGAAGGATGGAATAGAAAAGCAAGAGATCATTTATTAGGAGACGGTGCAAAAATGAAACTAGAAATTCAGGGAGGAAGAAATGGACTCTGGAGATGAGGAGGCAGCTGAACAGAACTTGGGGAATGACTGGAGGAGATAAGTGAGTGTGCATGCAGAACAGGTTCCTAGATTTCTGGCATGAGAAACCTACTGAGTGGACCACAGTGGGTTAACGACTACATTCCCTAGTTTGCTAGGGTAGCAATTTGGTGCATGGGGATGGTGATACATTGGATATTTGCATACTGATGGGGACATCTATGTAAAGAAACACAAGTGCCTCAGCATTAAAATTATTGTTTTCTATGGCTTGCCTTGAATGACTGGGCTCCTTCAGTGCAACCAATATTTATTTAATATAGCATGACTGCCCCCACAAATCATCCATTTATTTCAATATAAGATTAAAACCTACTTAAACAACTTTGACTAATTCCTATTTGGCTATTCTAATGGACTTTCTAAGAGAAATAGGATACTGTCCCTGCTCATCATGACAAAGAACTTCAGGGTAAATGACTGGTAAGGTAATGTTTAAAATAGTCAGGAAATATTAAAATGTTCTAAGGTAAGCTTGTTAAATTCAGTTGAATGTCTAAAATGGGAAATTGGGTAAACACATGGAGAGAAACCATAAAGACATTATTTCAAATGAATGCTATGGTATGGCCTGAGAGCAAGGAAGTACAGTGAATTGTTGTTACATGCCACGTTTCTGATTTTAATTTCCCAGGTATTTTGAAGTTTGCTTAATCACAACTGACTTCTAAAGTGTTCTCTGCCCTGGTTAGTGTGGCTCAATTGCTTGGAGCACCGTCTCATAACCGAAAGGTTGTTGGTTTAATTTCCAGCCAGGGCACATAGCTAGGTTGTGGGTTCCATCCCTATTCTGGGAACACAGGATCCCTGGTCTGGGGGTGTACAGGGGGGAACCAGTCCCTGCTTCTCTCTCACACTGATGTTTCTCTTTCTCCTTCCTTCTCTTTCTAAAAGCAATGAAAAAAAAAAAACGTTCTCAGGTGAGGATAAAATTAAAAAGACATAGTGTAGGCCCTGGCTGGCGTAGCTCAGTGGATTGAGCACGGGCTGGGAACCAAAGTGTCCCAGGTTCGATTCCCAGCCAGGGTACATTCCTGGGTTGCAGGCCATAACCCCCAGCAACCGCACATTGATGTTTCTCTCTCTCTCTCTTTCTCCCTCCCTTCCCTCTCTAAATGAATAAAATCTTTTAAAAAGTTATGTTTTTTAAAAAAGACATAGTGTTTTCAGAACATGGAGGAAATGATCATTGCTTTCAATTAATTAAAAATAGGATAATTCACAGTAAAATGCCTATAAAAAAGTTCTATTCAAGGGCAACCTATCTATTTCCTTCATTATGATCCTCCCATTGTTATGCATGATATATAAAATTTACCTTTTTCTCTGGAATTCTGATTCGCTTTCTACATTACTTTCCTTTTTCACATTCAAGTCAGTAATAAAGTTCAAGATCTAATTTTATAAAGGACTTTCCACCTTAAACTTTTTTCTGTGCTTTCATTATCATTTGTGTTGATCAAATTTTTTAAGACTCATAGGTTTGAAACATAGACACCTAACAATTTACATACCTCATCATATATTAGCATAATAAATGAGGTATGGGACTAGCTATATTTTTAGCTCTTATTAATCCATCTTCTACAAAAAGCATTTTCCCATTCCGTCTTGGTTGACTTGAAATTAGCAGGGTGAGTACATTTCAAAAAAAATAATCTTTTCACCCAGGGTGGTGTGGCTCAGTGGATTGAAAGCTGGCCTGTGAACAAAAAAGTCACTGGTTCAATTCTCAGTCAGAGCACATGCCTGGGTTGTGGGCAGGTCCCCAGCTGGGGGTGTGCCAGAGGCAACCGCACATTGCTGTTTCTCTCCCTCCCTTTCCCTCTCTCTAGAAACAAACAAAATCTTTAAAAAAATAATCTTTTCTACTTCCCAGATATTTTATGTTCAGTTTTAATTTTACATAAACCAATTGTTTTGTATATTCCCTTAAATGCCTCCCTGAAATCCAACAGAACTATAATACATTAAGTGTAATGTATATTCTTTACCTTCTTCATGTTTCTTCTTTTCTACTTTAAATTTTTTTCTGTATGAATAGCCAACTATACTCCTTCCATATTTTCACATCTTTATTTTAACTGCATGAGTCATAAAAGTGTTTGTATTATATAGACAGCATTACAGCAGATCCTGAAAGTTGTAAGGAACTCTTTTCCTTTTACCTCACCACCATACCTAGCCCCATTTATAAGACAAAGACACTGAAGTTTATATATCAAGTCTTAATAATAAAATACCAACAAATGGTTAAATCCTAGAAAATAAACCTATACCTAAGTTAAGAACTGGCAGACAAAGAAGTTCTTCAAATACCAATAAAACATGAGTCAGGATTTAATGTTAAAACATTAAAAAATAGTCATTTCCTACATTCCTAAAATTCTTGCTTTAGAAGGCATATTTTCTAAGATAATTAAGTAATTTATTTTCACTATTTAAATGAATTGCAGGCTTGGATACAGAACCAATAGATAAGTAGGTTGATTAGGGAGTTTGTCATTACTTTTAATTTTTTACTTTCATGCTTGATATATGTTAGAACGGATTTTTGGAGGTAATGATGATAGGTATGCCCTGACACCGAAACGTAGTACAAGCTGTTTAGTCCAGATGACATGACAAATAATAAAAATACTTTTAAAAATGATTGCTATTTTGACAAAGTTCATTATAACAAATTATTTTTAAAGTATTAATTTAAAAGGTGTGATTACTTTTATTCAGGTTTTGTATTTTTTAAGTTCAAGTTAGCAAATTTCTTTTCCACATGCCAGAGAGCTGCATATATATCAAAAGACTAAAACTCTAAGAAAAATCCAATAGCTTTATTTTCCACTATAAAATGTATGAATTGGTCACACGTTTTTTACTAGTATGGTAAAGGTTAGACAATGTTACAACTTTGTGTTTTTGTTTACACTTGTCTTCATGCCCAGAAGCTGTAGAATGAGCTAAGTATGTAACAGAACACAGCAGCAGAATTGATCATTCCCTGTGCTCCTCCCACAGGTAAGCCACAGTCAGAGTACCCGGACTGTTTCACTGTTTTAGCTAACAAGCACCACAGTTACTCACTCTCAGAGTGTTTGAAGACACCTTTGCAGTGCAGCTGTTACATAAGTAAACATTCAGTTTCTTCCTCAATTTGTTGGTGACAACAAAAATGATTATGCATCTACGTATTTGTAAACAACTTTTAAAATTAACTTTTTAAACTTGAATGTGTGTTTCTACGTGATCTGAAGAGAGGTCAGGGTCAGAACCAGAATCAGGGGGACAGCAAAGCTGAGTGGACTGAAATGATCAGTTTTCACTAAAAACAGTTCTGGCTCTTCCTGGGGGCACAATGACACCAGGACTCAGGCTGCTGGCCCTGTTCTCCTCTCTAGTTTGGACGGTATACTTCATTACATACATTATGTCCACACAGAATAAACGTGTTTAGGACACAGTTTCAAGGACAATTTTCTAAAAATGCTACAACTGAGGAGTAATCAACAAAACCCTGGCACGGTGAGGCCCAGGTTTTACAGTGTTGCAAAATCGTTAAAGTAATGACAGAGGAAAGTACAGTAAATCTTTCTAACTGACAGCTTGTTCCTGAGGTTTCCAGCTACTAACTCCCTCCCCCACCAACTTTATATAGATGGTACATATTTAATTCTAGATATCATGACATATTTGTTTTTAATTTTTTATTAATTTAGATAGGCTTTAACAATTTTTGGATTACAAAACAATGCTTGCAACACTGTTTTCTGTTTTCTTTATTTGACATACTCATATTGACAGTTTCAACAGAACTCAGAGAAATTCTAACCTAGCCAAAAAATGGCATTTTTAAAAACTGTACAAGCACCTTTTATAATTTCAATTACTTTATTACCTTATTTGATGAGTGCCTTTAAAACTTCAAAACTAAAAGCCATTTTTTTCCCCCAGTTCATAAACTCCTCTTTCAGAATGTCACCTTTTGAAAGGCACTGGCTACTTTTAAAAAAAATTACTTGTTCTAGTAAACTTGAAGTGTTCTTTATATAAGAATATATTATCTAGGAAGTAAGAACAAATTACTGCCTTCTTTCTTCCCAGAAGGCAAGGCAAAATGGTGTAATTCTTGTTCCTTGCAGAAAACAGCTGCAAACACAACAAAACTTGTGTCATTCCTTCTTCAACAAATGGTTACTGGCTGCTCAGTGTGTACTGACAGGCACAATGTTAAGTGTCAGATACCTGTCAGTATAGACTAGATATGAGTTTTTAAAACCTGGAACTACAGGCTTTTGATTCTCTCATGTAGCTCTTTTCTCTCTCCTTTTTATTATTTTTTTGCACTTAGGATCTTTAATAAGCCGTATAGAATCTTTACAGTCTTCTGTAAAGCTCTGTCAGTCAGGATTTTTTCCACAGATAGAAGAAATTAAATTTATAGGTAGTTTAATGTTTTTAAATTATCTGTTGAAAGTACAAACCATAATAAAGCTGGTTATAAGATTTTTGCCGTTATGGTGAAATGTAAATGAAAAGTAATAAGCCAATTTGTAATAGGGAATTAAACCACCCATTTCATTATTCTAATTTCAAAACAGGCAACAAATTAAAGCAGACAAAACTTCTATTACTAATAATTAAATCTAATAATTATGATAAAAATATGAGAGAATAATTGATTTCTTTTTAAAATTTAAAACAATATTTTTGTGATTAATATTCTAAATTAAACATTTTCATGCATAATCTATATTCCTGAGAATTCTATAATCTTTAAGAAATCACACCTTATATTACATACTTTGTGTAAAACTGTTGGCTTTAAATTATTCATAGTGAAACAGTAAGATTTTATTTCACAATTTATTTTCTAAACTATTAACTGATTTACAAGGGTAGGTCTACCAACCTCATCTGAAAATATGAAAGTCAGCTTATTAATTTGCACTCAGGAACATCTCTAATACAACAAAAGCCAAAGGTATAAAGTAACTTCATCATCATAAAAAATACTACTACTTTTTAAAAAAATCTAATTATTAATGAACTATCACAAAGATAAAAGTCTTGGTTATGCACCCCTTCTATTAACTCTACCAACTTATCTGGTTTCAATTACTAATATTCTTCTTTTTTTTAATTAAACACACATACAACACACACACACACACAGTCAAGAAGCCAAACTTGCAAGGCCACCCCACAAATCCAAACATTCCTCTCTGAGGCTGAATGCCTCCAGTTTTTCAAACCATCAAGGTCTCCTAGAGAGTGATAGGGTCAACTCAAAGGAGTATATAGTCTTCTGATGATTATAGTCTTCTCACCTCTAAGGATACTCTAGTGAATTCAGGATGTACAGTGCAAGGGTGCAAATGAGAATTCCCAGAAAGCAGGGAATGCCTCAATGTCGTTTACTGGTCACCAAGAAAGCAGTTGGCAATGAACTCTGATCATAGTTGTAGAAGCAGAAGATTTAAGTGTCCTCCAGCACTAAAATTCTACTCTTCCTTCTCCTCCTCCTTCTCTTGCAACATGTTAACAATTGTACTACCTTATATAATTCATAGTATGAACAAAAAAACCAATCAAGCAAAGAAAACCACCTTCCTACTAAGGTAAATTAATGAGAAATTTTGTGTAGCCATTGATTCTTACATATTAATTCCTGCTAATATGACTCTTGTTTAATCTGTAGAATAGAAGGGCGTAATATCAATATTTATTCTCCTTTACAGAAACACTTTTTACTGCAGTCATCTCTATGCTCAGAACAGGACTACTAAGAAGTTCTGAAGAAGAAAATGATATGTTGACTATCAAAAATCCATATGGAAACTCAGATTTTTAATGTATTGTTTTAAAATGTCAACTACTACTGTTCTTTCTTCTCCTAAATTCAAACTAATTGAAGGTTATAAAGTAACCACTTCCCCCCAGAAGCCAGAACTTTCACCTCTTCTGAATAGGGGAATACCTCTCATTAATTAGGTAAAAAAGAAGGTCCTGCTGATCGAATGGAGTCCCAGATTTCTGTAGCCCCCATTCCTTATGTAGACCTCCTATTTACCACAATGAGCAGTACCTGAAAGTCAAGGTAGTATTGTAACTTCGTTTGTTATCTGGAAGTCTAAAGGCAAGAGTAAAAGCAAACTGGGTAAATAGAGTTTCTCATAGTAGCTTTAATTTGTTCCAAGGAATATGACAAGAGAATTCTGAGGAATATGATAATTAAATCTGAAATTCTGCCTATTCCCAATTAATTGAGCTTTTACCAACTGCAAGCCAGTCATTACAGACGATATTGTTTAAGAGGCAGAAGAAGGAAGTACAAAGATCAAAGCAGTGCTTACAAAGGGGAACAACTATTTTTGTATTTGTACTCCAGTATTTACTAACTGGGTTTGAAAAATAGGGGCATTTATTTAATCCATGTGAATGCCAACTGCAGAACATAAAATAAACTGAAATTTCAAAGTAAAAATATAAATTTTCAAACTGCCACCAACCCCTAACTGGATTATATTTTCTTTAAGAAGTCTTTCAAACAGGTTAGAAATGGTTTACTCTTCACAGCAAGCAGTATTTCAGTGCTATCATAATTCTACACACAATGAGTCTTCCTTTGTGTTCATATTTGTCCAGTAGGCTGTGGCCCAGGAAGACATTTTATCTAAACAAGTTCCAGAGAAAATTGAGGAGTTGCTAGTGTATCAATATGGATAAATAATTTCAGCAGATACCATGTTCCCATTTATCATATATGTTCTTCTTACCTTAGTAATTTAATTACACAATAAATGTAAAAGGCACAAGAAACAAATCTTTTTATTTCCTGGGTTCCCAAGTTATTAAGCTAATAAAACATTTTGCTTTGTATCATTTATATAATTTTTAGTGCATTAAACTGCAAAAGAATTCATCTCTAGAAAGTGCAATATTAAAATCAGGAAAACAACATATATCAGGTAAGGGCTTTATGTTAATCAAGTATCCCTTTTAAAGTTTTAACAAACATTAATGCAATTTAACGTACTAAAAATATTCAGTTGATGGATTTTGCTAGAAAAATAAGCACTAATTATCTTGATCCCAAGGTTTAGTGTTTACCAAAGATCACCAGTTTGTAGAATAACATTTGTATTTCAGAGCTATTAAGTGTTTTAGTAATACCAGTCATTTTCCCAGCTTATGGGCTTTATGACAGAATCTTTAAATTAAATATAGTTATTTAATAAGCTGCTATGCTGAAAAACCCTACTTAATAAGTCCATGAAAACATCTTAAATCTTCATAAGATTTAAGTTTCAGGATAGACCAATAAATCAGGGCAAACATCTCCATCGGTATTTATTTTTAAAGACCGTAAGAAAACCTGTATTCAGGCTAGGCTTTACTTATATGATTATTTTTGTTCTAGAGGTCATGCACAATACATGGTACCGTTGTTCAAGTGTTTAACGTAATCGGAGTGCCTGAAAAGTGCTCTAAGTAGGTGATTTCTTTTCCCTGTTATATGCCAGGCCCTGGAGGATCAGTAACAAGCCCTCCTTAGGTCCTGAAAACCAATGCACAGGACCTATACAGTAGGTGAGTGTATTATGTCCTGGCAGGGGTATTTGCGTGTAAATGAAGCGGGGGTTCTTTCGGAAGTAGGGGACCACGGCAGAAGGCTGCCCTATTCAGTTTGAGGGAGCTGGGGAGGCTTTCCCAGCCGAGAGGACTGCCATGCACTTCTGCTTTCATTTCATGGAACGCCCTTAGGTGAAATCTGGTTCGGCACTGCACCAACCACCTTCCCCTCTTTCCTCCGAGCCAAAGAGCACCTCAAGCCATCCCCCAGCAGGGGGTGGGGGTGGGGATTTTAGAAAAGTTTGTGAGAGTTCCCCTCTGGGTCCCGTTCCCGCCGGGCAGCGGGACGCGAAGAGAAAGGACGGCCGGGGCAGCACGGCCCTCGGGTCGGCCGGGTCGGCCGGCGCCAGGTCCGGAGGAGCCTTCCCCCGCGATCGCCAATCCCTGGTGCCTCTCAGCTCCCGTCAACCTCCTCCCACGCTGTGGCCCAGCAGTTAGTGCGGGAGCGAGGGTGTCCGGGTGCGGCCGGAGGGGCGCGGGGCGGGGAGGTGGCGGGACCCGGGCCGCGGGCGCCCGGCGTGGCCCCTCCGCGCGGATCCGGCTTACCCTGGTGGCGAGTCTGCGCTCGGCCTCGCGGTGCCTGCGGGCTCCCCCTCCGGGCCGGCGCGGGCCTCGGGGCCGCGGGAGGAGCGAGTTCGGCTGCGGGTCGGGGCCGGCGGTTCCGGGGCGCGGGCGCGCGGTCTCGCCGGGCCGGGCCAGTCAGTGCCGCGCCATGTCGCAGCGCGGGCGGAGGGAAGCGCGGGGCGCGCGGGGGCCGGGCCGCGGCGGCGCCGCCTTCCCGGCCGCGGCGGCTCTGGCCTGGGCTGCGCGGGGCTCTCGGAGCGCGGTCTGCGGCCGCTCGCTGGCCGAGGGCGGCGGCGGCGGCGGTGGCGAGAGGCCCGACGGACGGGAAGGGCAGGGGAAGCTGTCAGCGCGTAGCCCGGCCGCTCCGGTGGCGAAACCTCCTCTTCCTGCCCCGGCTCGCTGGTGCACTTCTCTGTCTTTCTCTCTTGCTCACTCTCTCACTTCCTGGCTGGAAATTCCCACTGACGTCGAGAAAGAAGACAGACGGACACACGCGTGCACGCCGCGGGGGCGGGAGGTGGGGTCGCCGCCGGGGGTGGGGAAAGCCCGCACCACGGGGGCGCCCTGCGCCGGGAGACCCGCCGCCCGCCGCGCGCCAGCCCCTCGGGGCCGCTACGGAGCGGGGGACCAGGAGCGCGCGGTCGGCGGCCAGGACGTCAGGGTCCCCCGGCGGAGCTCCCTCTCCCGGGCCGCGCTCCTCAGGTCCCGAAGGCGGGAGCGAACAGGGACGCCCCCTGAAGACCGTGAAGGGTCACAGAGTCCCGGGATGCAGCGGCACCGGCGCGCAGTGCACCGGCGGGCGGTCCAGAGACTCACAAGGACAGGCCGGAGCACCTGGAGGGGATGTTGGGTCGTGTGGTGCCCACCACGCCATGTATAGAAGTAAATCTCATCTGTCTGTTCCCTTTAAATTGTCACAGTTACACCCAAATCCCTTTACAAATGAAACTGGAATTTCTGTCTAGTAACTGACTTCTGTCCAACAAAGTCTCAACATCTACTGGGTTTGGGTGAGGTCTTAAATCCCCTGGTTATGACTGATTTTGAATTGTCACCTACAGGGCATTGTCGGGCCTTTATGACAATTACTGTGGATGGAATTACAGTGATGGTGGTAGCAATGGTTTTGGTCCACAGCTCATAAAGAAACATTGATCCAGTGGAAGGGCGTTTTTCTCCTTTTTTTTTTTTTTCTCCTGGAAAGACCACTACTACAACCTGCAGACAGGACTCCTAGTGATCATAATTCACTAGATTTCAGCTTCTTTATGTGCCAGGCACTGTACTGGACTAGGGCTGAGGATATCTTGAAATAGGTTAGCTCGCAAATAAGAAACCTTGAACTGATATTTGAGAGCTTATTATCTCACTTCAGAGTTGAGTGACAGCTGCGCACTTCAAAACATCGGTAATCAAGCAGTCACTAGGCAGGGTTGCTATGACATAGGATTGCCCCCAGCAGGATTTCCACATTCCTTTTATGCCTCCTCCTTTCCCCGCACCCTCACTCCCCAAAGTTTTAAGAGTGTTGACTTTAAGAGTTTTAAGAGAGGATGTTTGGCAGAAGAGTAGAGATTCATTCATTGGGTCTGGGATGAGTCTTTGCAGTGACCTTGGGAACAACCAGCAATCTACCTTTAAGGGATTTGAGTTAGTTTCCGTGGATAGAGGACTTATAAAGACTTAAGACGATGGATTTTAGAAACCCTGTGTTTTTATTTATGGGACATTATTAGAAAGTGTGCCAATACTATATTTTAGTAGATCAATAGTTTCTATAAAATTATTTTTGTCATTAACATAAACAGTACAAACTTCCGTGAAACAGCAAAGTATTAGAGGAATAGTTTTCTTTCTTTATGGAGTAGGGATGAATATTTACCCTCCTCATTCACAGTTGGGGGAGTGACTATCCCTTTGCTGAAATAAAGGGTAGACAAGGTTGGAATGTTCAAAGAGTAGAACCAGGGTAACATATTTTGGGAACAACAATAAAAGAGTGTTAGTGAAGATGATTCCATTTCAAATTCAAAGTTATCCCATAGAATGGACTTAAAATAAGGACTGTGTGTTAGGCAGGTATATTTAGTTTTTTAAGGGCACCTTAAAAAATTACCACAAACAGTGGGGATTTATCCCTCACAGTTCTGGAAGGGCAGAAGTTGGGACCCAAGGGATGGGCACAGCCATGCTCCCTCTGAAAGCTCTAGGAGAGTCCTTTCTTAACCCTTCATAGCTGCTGGTGGCTCTCAGCAATCCCTGGTGTTTCTTGACTTTTAGCTAATGTAACTCCAATTTCTGCCTCTGTCTCCACATGGCTTTCTCCTCTGTGTCTCTCCTATGTCTCTGTATCCAAATCTCCTTCTTTCTGCTGTTAGGATACCAGTCTTTGGACATAGAGCCCTCCCCCACCCCCATCCAGTATGACCTCAACTTAATGACCTTTACCCTGCAAAGACCCTATTTCCAAATAAGGTCATGTGCACACATACATGCGGTGAGGCCTTGAACATATATTTCTGGGGGACACAATTCAGTGCACTACAGCAGAAAAAAGTATAAAAGCCTGCCCATCTACTCTTTTTGGCTTACCAGTTAACCTTCCTGTATTCTTGCTTTGTTCCACAACACTTGCTCTTTACCTGCTTTCTGGAATGTTTCTCAGAAATGCATCCACACTAATATGTCAGAGGGCATTTGCCACTATCAGGCTGTAATGAAAAAAAATGCCTTAATGTGGAATTTCAGCCATCAAGATTACAGATAGCTGTGTTGTATTTATCACTAAATCTTTGAAATCACACAAATTTCCCTTTCCATGAAGCTGAGTATTAGAATTCTGAGTTTGGGATCTGTATAGTGTGTACATTGGCAATGAGAAGTTATGCAGTATGTGAAGGGAATTCACAAATACAAACTCATACAACAGAGTCTTGTGAACTCTTAGGCCAATTGTGGGAACAGAACAGGATTGAATTGTATTTCTGTAAAGAGTACAATTTACTTTAGGTCATGAAGTCACCTCAACATGCTTAGAAACATCCAAGTCACAGCTCTTGGCTATGGGAGCTGAAATGAAAAGATTTCACTAGACTCAAAATCAGATTTGAGTCAAAATCCTGGTTTTGTCTCAAAATTTCTGTGTAATTCTTCCCAAGTAATAACATTTTATGAATTTCAATTTCTTTGTCTATACAATAAACATAACATTATAGTTAGCATTATAAACTGTATATTTCATCTCTATAACATTTATAACTGGAAGTTGGTACCTCTTAATCTCCTTTACCTTTTTTAATGAGATATTTTATTTTTTATTACTGTTCTATTATAGTTGTCTCAATCTTCCCCTGTTGCTCTCCCTTGCCCTGCCCACGCCCCACTCCCTCAGTCAGTCCCCACCCTGTTGCTCATTATCATGGGTCCTTTATACATGTTCCTTGACTAGACCCTTCTCCTCCTTTTCTGCATTATCTCTCTCCTCCCTTTCCTCTGGTCACTGTCAGTTTGTTCTTTATTTCCATGTCTCTGGTTCTAGTTTGCTCATTTGTTTGTTTCATTCATTAGGTTCCATTTATAGGTGGCATCATATGGTATTTGTCTTTCACTGCCTGGCTTACTTCACTTAGCATAATGCTCTCCAGTTCCATCTATGCTGTTGCAAAGGGTAGGAGTTCTTTCTTTCTTTCTGCTGCATAGAATTCCATTGTGTAAATACCATAGTTTATTTGACCCACTCATTTACTGATGGGCACCTGGGTTGTTTCTAGCACTTGGCTATTGTAAATGTGCTGGGGTACATAGGTTCTTTTGGATTGATGTTTCAGGATGCTTAGGGCATAATCCCAGCAGTGGGATCAGTGGATCAAAAGGCAGTTCCACCTTTAATTTTTTGAGGAAAGTCCACTGTTCTCCACAGTGGCTGCACCAGACTGCATTCCCACCCACAGTGAAGCTGGGTTCCCTTTTCCCCACACCCTCTCCAACACTTGTTGTTTGTTGATTTGTTTAGGATGGCCATTCTGACCAGTATGAAGTGGTATCTCATTATGGTTTACAGAATGGTGTAATGCCCTGAAACGTTATTATATTATCGAAGTGCTACACAGAACATACTGCAGTCCTTATCAGAGAGTGTGACCTTATATACTCAGCAATCCAGTTCCTTTTAAAAGCCTATTAGCTGGAAATTATAAATAGGGAAAACAGTCCATGCCAAAGAAAATGTGTGATATTTGTTTCTCTTAATCCCTTTGATTCTTATATCAAAATGGATCAGCGGAAACCTCCTGAGTACTAGATTATATTAATTCATGGAAGAATAATCTTTGGTGATTTGGACCTAAATTATTTCTAAGGTGTTTCATCCTCCTGATCAGATCAAGTCACTTCTCATTTCAGAATTTTCAAAAGGCTTCCTTGATCACTCAGTGTAAGTACCAAAGTCCTTATGATGATCTGAAAGGCTCTTTATAGTCTGGCTGTATGCTGGCTTTCAGATTTCACTTCCTACCACTCTGCTGGTTACTCTCTGTTTTGGGAAAGGTCTTCTTGCTGCTCCTTGAACACACCAAGCATATTCCTTTACTCCTCCTGGAGTTTATGCACATGCTGTTTTCTGTGCTTGGAGCACCTTGGGAATAGCTATATGGTTGACTTGCTCATTTCCTTCAAGTCTCTGCTCAACTGTCACTATAAAACAGCAACACCAGTCCTTCAACCTTTAGAATGGAGATGCAATCATATCTAAGTTAGTTACTGTCAATACAAGTCACTTTTTTAAAATAGTGCAATCTGGCTATATTCAAGTAGCAAACCTTATACCTGAGAACTTTTTTAGTGTCATTTGGTTATACATACCTGTTTTTTCACTGTCCTTAAGAAAGAACAGTTTCATTGATTCATTGATTTCATTTCTTTCATTGATTCATTGATTTCCTTGTTTCATTGATTATGTAATTCTAGATTAGGAGTTACTTTTCTTTACATGTTAAACATTTCATTCTATTCTCTTCAACTTTCATTGTTGTTTAAGACAGTCAGCCTGCATCACTCTAATTGTGGCTGCTCTAATTTCTTTTTTTAATCCTGATTTTCTCGTGACAAATGTAGACTTGGTACATTTTTATATTTCTTACTTGGAGCATATTGTTTTTCTAATAGGGCTTTCTGGATCTTGGGATTTAATATCTCTCAAAAATTCTGGGAAAATTCCAGTCCATTATCTTTTCCAAATTGGTTCTCCTTCATTTTCTCCAACTGCTTCTTCTGGAATTTTAATTAGGTATTACTAGTTATTGCTAATAATAATACTATGATTATTATCACAAAATTATTACTGTAACTTTTATGTCTCAACATCTTTTTGTCTCTTTGGGTTGCATTCTGGATAATTTCTTTAAATTTATCTTCCAGCCCTGGCTGGCGTAGCTCAGTGGATTGAGTGTGGGTCGAGAACCAAAGCATCGCAGGTTTGATTCCCAGTCAGGGCACATGCCTGGGTTGCAGGCCATGGCCCCCAGCAATCGCACATTGATGTTTCTCTCTCTCTTTCTCCCTCCCTTCCCTCTCTGGAAGTAAATAAATAAAATCTTTTAAAAAATAAATAAATTTATCATCCAGTTCCCTAATTCTCTCTTTCACTACATCTCAGTTGCTATTTAATACATCAACTGAGTTTTAAGTAATAAACTGTTTCCATTTCTTCAAAATATATCCTTGGAAGTTTTTGAAACTTGGGTTGAAATTGAGTAGTTCAAAGAATGTTTGTGCTTCTTTTGACCTGTACTCTCGATACATTATTACACTGGGAACACTTGAAGTTAAATTTCCTACTTGAGAGTTTTTGACCTCCACATTTGAGTGAGTGATTATGAATTCTCAAGAGAGAATGTCTTTTCTTTTTACACAGTAACAAGGTCTAGATAGGCAATTTCTCAGCTGTTTTCTTTTTACTCTCAGTTTGGGGAATGTGTGAATTCTTGACTTTCATGCAACCTTAGCAATGCATTAAGTTTTAAAATACATTATGCAGAATTTCAATAAATTATTTCCATTAGTTATTTCAGTCAGGAAGTGTACATTGTGAGAAAAACAAAGTTATTATATATTTTAAATGATGGATTTTCTCTAGTTATAGCATCTATCATATATTTAACTGTTAGTTTCTTAAACTTTAATTATATCTTCCTGAGTGATTTTATTACTTAAAAAAAGTTTTCCTCTGACTCTTCCAACAGCTCTGCTTCAATGAAACACCTGTTTGAAGTGTTTATCTTGTTTTTCCTTTCTTGGCTTGCTGGTACTCTAGGGCAAGTTGTTATTTTCCATTTCCCGCTCAGTCCTCAGGCTCTGTATACACTGATCTATAATTACAGGTCAAGCATTAGAACCTTTTATGCAATAGCAAGTCTGCAAAAGGGAAAGTTTCTATTCTTGTGGGCTAGTGCTGCACCATCTGGCACTTTGTCAATATCCAGCTGAAGCTTTGGAAGGAAGTCTTCTCCCCACCCCCAGCAGATCTCCCTGGGTGCCAGTGATGAGGGCTCTTTCCTGGCCTTGGTGGCTAGGGGCAACTCATCTCATGGGTGCAGCTCCCCTCCATGTTATCCATGGCCAGCTGGATTAGGTCATACCTCATAAAAAAACAAAAACATAAGCAAACAAATCTAGCTATTTCCTCAAGGGATTCATCTGTTCCCCACAACTAACTTTCAATAGGAATCATGAAATTCAGAATTTCACTGTATGCATGCTCAAAACAGAGTGGCCAATATGTCTTTTCTTTTGAAGATCCTGGAGTCTATGACCTCTAGTGCCCCATCCAGGTGCTCCCACTTACCTTCCCCATTTCTTTTCCTGTTTGGAGAAATAGTTGAGAGGGGGTTGGGAAGGGAACTGCAGTGCTCAGTTGGCCGTTTCTCCCAATGCCCTTTGAATCACATGTCTGCTCTTAATGACAAAGAGTCTGTCTCATCTGAAAGACGTGAACTAAGGAGTGCCGGAGCGGTAGCTTGCTGAGGGAAAATCAGAGTACTGCTCTTAAAAGAGGAGAAAGAGATGATAGGAGGGTATAAACATTTAATGTCTCCTATACTGTGACACTTATAAACAGCACACACTATAGATATATATAGACTATGCTTTAAAATATATGTAATTTAATTAAATATCAGAAATAGAATTCCATTCTAACTTCATATTATACATTGTTTATAGGGGTTTTAAATGAGATTATGCTTACCTTGGTTAGGGTGCTTTTCACTGCAAGGTATAAAATTGACTCAAAATGATTTAACAATTATGGAACAAGATTAGGTCATGTAGTTGAAAATGCTTAGATAAAGAGGACTTTAGAGTCAGTGCAATCAGGACTTTAACTCTGCTCTTCTCAGGGGAATTTGTCTCTGCTTTTCTGTCTCTGTGTTAGTAATTTTCTCATGCTGGCTCTCTGCCTGGTCAAAAGATGGCTTCCAGCTATGCAATGGACAAGTGCTTTCTTCTTCACCTTGAGACCTTGAAAGAGAAGGGTAGGGTGGGGAAGATACCTTCTTATGGCTCCCTTTTAAGATCAAAGAAGAACCTTCCCAGAAGCACTCAGCAAACTTTTCTTTGATTCTCATTAGTCAGAATTGGGTCATGCATACATTCACTTACCCCCAAAATTATGCATGGCTTCCGTAGTCCCTCATTCTCACCCTGCCCATTTCTAAGAAACCACTGATATACTTTCTGTCACTACAGATTAGTTTGTATTTCCTAAAGTTTTATATAAGTGATATAAGTATGCACTTCTTTTTAGCTGGCTTCAGTCATTCGACATGAGATCCATCCTTCTTGTATGTTCAACAGTTCATTTCTGTTATAGTTGAGTAGGATTCTGATATATGGATAGTCTACAACTTATTTACTTGTTATGTATCCTCCTCTTGATAGACATCTGGGTTGTTTCCAGTTTGGAGCTATACAAATAAAGTTTCTAGAATGTTTTGTGTACAACTGTTCATATAGACATATACCTTCTTTTCTCGTGGGTAAATGTCCAGGAGTGAAATGGCTAGGGCATATGGTTAGCACATGTATAACTTTTTAAGAAATGGCAAAGTGTTCTCTCAAAGAAGTTGTATCATTTTATATTTTCACCAGCAACTTATGAGACCTCTAGTTCTACCATGAAGTTGTTCCCCCAAAGTTGTTTGTTCTCCCAAATAAGTTTATCCTTTTATATTCTCACCAGCAACTTATGGGACCTCTAGTTCTACCAGGTCCTTGTGATATTTGGTATGGACAGTTTTTGATTTTAAGCACTCTAATTTTTATGTGCATTTCACTGTGATTTCTCTTGCATTACCCAGTATCTAATGATGGTGAGCCTCTTTTCATATGCTTATTTGCCATTTGGTGAAACCTTTGTTCAAATATTTTGTCCAGTTTTAGTAGGGTGTTTGATTTCTTATTATTGAATTTGACAGATTCTTTTATATCCTGGATAAAAGTCTTTTATCAGATATGCGACTTGCAAATATTTTCTTCTAGTCTCTGATGCTTGCCCTTTAATTTGCTTTCAAAGAGCAGAAAGTTCTAATTTTGACATAGTCTACTTTATAAATTTTTTATTGCACTGTGTTTTCACTGTTATATCTAAAAGCTTTTGCTTAATTTAAACTCACCAAGTTTTTTAAAAAATTTTATTTACTTTTAGAGAGAGGGGAAGAGAGGGAGAAAGAAAAGGAAAGAAACATTGATGTGTAGGAGAATCATCGGCCGGTTCCCTCTTGTGTGTGCCCCAACCAGGACCAGGCCACAACCCAGGCGTGTGCCCTTACCGGGAATTGAATAAGCGGCCATTCACCTTGCAGGATGATGCCCAGCCAACTGAGTCACACAGGTCAGGGTCATAGGAGAAAAAAGATTTTCTCTTAGGACTTCTCCTAGAACTTTAGTAATCTGAAGCCTTAAGTTTAGATCTATGATACATTTTGAATTCAGTTTTTTTTCTTTTCATCGAATTTATTGGTTAACAAAATTACACAGGTTTCAGGTGCAGCATTCTGCAACATATCATCTGTATGCTATATTGTGTGTTCACCACCATAAGTCAAGTCTCCGTCCATCACCATTTATACCCCCTCTACCCCCTTCAGCCTCCCCAACTCGCTCTCCCTAGCAATCACCACACTGTTGTCAGTGTCCATGAGTTTTTCTCTTTTTTTTTTTCTCAATCCCTTCACCCTCTCCCCTAGCCCCATCTCCCAACCCACAGCTGTCAGCCTGCTCTCCATCTATGAGTGTGTCTCTATTTTACTTGTTAGTTCTTTTGTTCATTAGATTTCACATGAGTGAAACTATATGGTAACTTCTCTTTCTCTGACTGGTTTATTGGGGCAAGATATGGATTGAAGTCCAATTTTTCTGGTATCATTTGTTGAAAATATCTTTTCCCCCCTTCTGATGAATTGCCTTTACAACTTGTCAAAAATCAGTTGTCCCTCTATGTATGGATTTATTTATTGACTCTCTATTTTGTTCCATTGATCTTTTTTCTACTACCGCATTTTTTTATTATTAAATTTTTATAAGACCTCTTGAAATCAGGTAGTGTTAGCTCTCTAACTTTCTTCTACTTTTTCAAAATTGTCTTGGTCCTTCTAGATCCTGTGCATTTCTATATAAATTTTAGAAGCACATTGTCAGTTTCCACAATTAGTATGCTGAGGTTTGGATTGCCTTAAATCTACAGATCAGTTTGGGGAATATTGGCATCTTAATAGTGAGTCTTCTGTCCCGTAAAAAGGTATATGTCTCCATTTATTTAGATAACCTTTAATTTCTTTTGGCAATGTTTTATAGTTTTGAGTGTTTAGGCCTTTCACATTCTTTTAGTTACATTGATCCCTAGGACTTATATTTTTATGATATTTAATGGTATTTAATAATATTTAATATTTCATTTTAATTTTCTTTACTAGTATTTAGAACTACAACTGATTATTGTTTATTGATTTTGTAGTCTGCCACTTTGATAAAGCACATAAAAATATGTTCAATTTAACTAGCCCTTGCAAATGTGCAAAATAAAACCACAATGAAATATCACAGCACACTTATGAAAAGGGGTAAAGTCAAAGATAGTGACACCACCAAATACTGGTGAGGGTGTAAAGAAAATGTATTACTTTTTAGTTCCAGTAGATTTCATTGGATTTTTCCTATGTAGATTATTGTGTCCTCTGTGTATAAAAGTAATTTTACTTCTTTTTGAAAATTCTGAGTGTCTTTTACTTACTTTTCTTGCCCGATCGTACTGATTAGAATCACCAGCGACAGCACACATCATTGTCTTCCTGATTTCAAGGAAAAAGCATTTAAGTATATTTACTTAAGTTAGGAATATTCTCTTCTACCCCAGCTGGTATAACTCATTTGGTTGGAGTGTTGTCCTGTAACTGAAACGTTTCGGGTTCAATTCCTGGTCAGGGCACATATCTGGGCTGTGGGTTCAATCTTTGGTCTGGGTGCATACGGGAGGCAACCAATCAATGTTTTCTCTCACATCAATGTTTCTCTCTCTCCCCTCCTCTCTTCCTTATTCTCTCTCTGAAAGCAATGAAAAAATGTCCTAGCATGAGGATTAAAGAAAAAGAATGTTCCCTTCTAGTCCCAATTTGCTGGTGATTTTTAAAAAAATATATTATGAATGGATGTTGGATTTTCTCAAATGCTTTTCCTGCATCAATTGTGTTGGTCATATGGCTGTTCCTTTTCAGTTCGTTAATATATTGGAATGCACTGATTGATTTTTGAATGTTAAATGAAACTTGTGTTCTTGGTATAAATCCCACTTCTTTTTATTTATCATGCTTTTCATATATTGTTGAATTCAGTTTTCTAAAATTCTGTATAGAATTTTTGTATCTACATTCATGGGTTACAGTGGTCTGTAGTCTTCTTTTCTTGTAATATTATTCTTTGGTTTTGGCTTCAGAGTAATGTTAGCATTTTAGATGAGTTGAAAAGTTTTCAATCCTTGATTTTTTTTTGTGTATTTGTGTAGAACTGATGCTTTTTTTCATGAGACTTTACCAGCAAAGCTTTTTGTACCTAAAATTTCCTTTGTAAGGTTTTGAACTATAAATTCAATTTCTTTAATAGACATAAGACTCTTCAGTTTCTCCAGTTCCCTTTGCAAAGAGTTTATCATTTCATTTAATATTTTCTTATTATCCTTCTTAATACTTATACTTTCTACCTTGAGGTAACTGTAGACGTATGTGTATTTTTTTAACCCAGTTTCTCTGACTGGTACTATCTTGCAAAACAGTAGTGCAATATTACAGCCAGGATATTGATGCCACTACAGTCAAGGGACAGAACATTTCCACCACCAAAAGGATCCCCCATACTGCTCTTTAATAGCCACATCCACTTTTCTCTTTCTTCCTCTCCTTGGCCCCTGACAACTGCTAATCTGTTCTCCTTTTCTATAATTTTATTGTATTAAGGATGCTACATAAATGGAACCCTATAGTATGTAGCCTTTTGGATTTTTTTTTCACTGAGCCTAATGTCCTGGAAATTCATACAGGTAGTTGTGTGTGTCAGTAGTAGTTCATTCCTTTATATTGCTGAGTAATATTCCATTGCCTGGATGTTCTAGTTTGTTTGCCCACGGAAAGACATCAAGGTTGTTTCTACTTTTTGGCTGATGTAAATGAAGCTTCTTTAAGAATTCTCGTATAGGTATTTGTATGAACATAAATGTTTATTTCTCTGGGATAAAGGCCCAGGAGTGTAATTACTAGATAATATGGAATTTGCATGCTTAATTTTTTTAAAGATTTATTTATTTTTAGAGAGGGAAGGGAGGGAGAAAGAGAGAGAAACATCAATGTGCAGTTGTTGGGGGCCGTGGCCTGCAACCCAGGCATGTGCCCTGGCTGGGAATCGAACCTACGACACTTTGGTTCGCAGCCCGCGCTCAATCCACTGAGCTACGCCAGCCAGGGCGCATGCTTAATTTTTAAAGAAACTGTTAAACTGCTTTCCAGAGTGTCTGTACCATTTACATTCCAATCAGTGATACTTGAGTGATCCAGTGTCTTCACATACTTACTGGCATTTGGTATGGCCACTGTCTTTGACTTTAGCTCTTTTCACAAGTGTGTTGTGATGTTTCATTGTGGTTGGAGTTTGCACATTTCAAGGGATAATAAAGTTGAACATGCTTTTATGTGCTTACTTGCTATTTATTTATCCTCTTCAGTTAAGTTTCTGCTCATGTCTTTTTGTCCACTTTCTGATCTTACTGTTTATTTGTTTACTTGAGTTTTGAAAGTTCTTTATATATTCTAGATACTCATCATTTGTTGCTTGTATGGTTTGCAAATATATTCTACAGGCAGTAGCTTGATTTTTAGTCCTCTGAAGCAAGTCTTTCCTAAAGTAAAAGTTTAATTTTTTTCTTTCATAGCATGGTTTTAGTGTCAAGTCTAAGACTTCTTTCTTTGCCTAGTCTGAGACCCCAAAGATCTTCTCTTGTGTTTTTTAAAAAGCTTATTTACATTTAAGTCCGTGATCTATTTTGAATTAATTTTTACCTTAGGACAATGTTCATTTTATTATGCCTTAGGATGTCTAACTGTTCCAGGACCATTTATTGAAAAGGCTATTTTTTCTCTATTGAATTGCTTGTGCACCTTTGTCAAAATCAGCTGGCATATTTCTGTGAGTTCATTCCTGGATTATCTATTTGGTTCCCTTGACCCCTTGATCTATGTGTCTATCCCACTGCCAACAACTCATAGTCTTGATTACTATAGCTATAAAGTATGTTGGAATTGGGTAGACTGGTTTCTCCTACTTTATTCTTCTTTTTTGAAATTGTTTTTTTTTAACTATTCTAATACCTTCAACCTCCTCTAAATACATTTAGAATAATTTTTTCATTTTACTTTTGCTATTTGAGTTCCTATGTCTTTCTGTTCCATTTTAGGATAATTTTCTCTATATTTACTAAAAGTTTTGTTGTGATTTTGGTAGGAATTGCATTAAACTTGTGTATGAATTTGAAGAGAAGTGACATATTTACTATATTGAGTATTCCAATCCATGAACATGGTGTGTCTCTGTTTATTATCTCTTCTTTGATTTATTTCATCAGAATTTTGTAATTTTAGGCATACACATTCTGTACATGTTTTATTGGATTTACATGTATTTATTTTTGTGATTACCAATAGTTTTATATTTTTAATTTTAGTGTTCATGTGCTCATTGCCAGTGTATAAAATACAATTAATTTTTAAAGTATGTCTTGTATCCTGTGACCATGCTGAACCCACTTATTAGTTCCAGAAGTTCTTTTGTAGATTTCTTGGGATTTTCTATGTAAACAGTCTTGTCTGTAAATAGGGACTGTTTTGTCTTTTTCCTTTTAGGTCTTTTCTATCATGACTGCACCAGCCAGAACTTATAGCACTTTGCCGAAAAAAAAGTGGTGAGGGTGAAATCCTTGCCTTGCTCCTGATCTTCGGAGGAAAGCATTTAGTGTTTTACCATTTAGTATAATGGTAGTTGTAAGTTTTAAAATAAATGCTCTTTATCGTGTTGAGTAAGTTTTTCTCTACTTCTATTTTTCTGAGATGTGTTTGTTTTTGTTTGTTATCATGAGTGGATTTTGAATTTTGCCAAATGACTTTTGCTGCATCAATCGATATGATCATGTGATTTTTCTTCTTTAGTAGTCTTTTACATAGTGGATTATATTGATTTTTAAATATTGAAGCAGGCTTGGATCCTAGGAATAAATCCCTCTTGGTAATTGTATGTAACTCTTTTTTAGATATTGCTAAATTGCTAAATTTATTTGCTAAAATTCTCACATCTATATTCAGGATATTCATCTATTTGTTGTTGTTGTTGTTTTTGGCACTCTTTACCTGGTTTGGGCATCAGCGAATAATTAGCTTCATAAAATGAATTAAGAAACATTCCTGTCTTTTCTATTTCCTGAAATAGATTGTGTAGAATTGGTACTAATTCTTCTTTCAGCTTTTTGTAAATTTCTCCCATGAAATCCTCTGAGCTTAGAGATTTTTTGAAAGCTGTAAAATTATGACTTCAATTTCATTAATAGTTATAGGGCTATTTAAACTATTTCATACTGGGCGACTATGGTAATTTATACTTTTTGAGGAATTGATTGATCTATTTCACCTAAGTTTTTAAATTTATGTGTATAAAGTTGTCCCTTTATTACCTTTCAATGTTTCAGGGTCTGTGTTAATATTCATATATTCTTGATGATGATATATCTGTTTGAACCTTTGGATTTATAGTTTTGTTCTGAGTGAAATTAGAGGCTTTACTTAGTTAAGATCCCTTTTATTCCTATGCTACAAGCAACTGTGATTCTGAACAACATATGCTTACACTCATTTTAAGTGGAATATTTATTTCCAGCCTCCCTCTAATAAAGTACTAAAGACATTTTTTAGGTTGGAATTCAAACTCCTACAACAATACTGTAGAGGTTGTTCAGAGTTTAGGTTTTAAAACATGAAAAACAATGAAGCAATAGAGAATTAAAGAACTGCTCTCTTAAAATCAGCTATTTTGCAGAATAATTTTTTTATAATTATATAGAGCTGACTCAGTCATTCGTTCCCAATAACTCTAAATCTGGCCTTTAACTGAAAGAATATGGATTGTAAACCCAGGGAGTTAGCATTTTTTTTATCAACAAGCTTAAATCTTGCCGAAGGAAGTTGAATACAGGAAATAACTCATTTAATGACGTGATGCATTGAAAAAATACTATCTCTACAATCAGAACTAGCATCACAGACTTAGAGCAAATGCATGTCTATGCATCTATGCAGCCATTAGTGCTGGATCAAAGACTTCATGTTAATTGACCTGAATTAGCTATACTATTAATTGCTATCTTATTTTCCCTGTGTATATGACTAGTGATATTTGTTGGCAGTTTGTACAGGATTACTGTAAGAATGTTTGCTATACAAAATTTGTATGCAGGAAAAGTTCAATTATGGTGGTGGTTGTATTTCTACAGCCCCAGGATCCTTTGCTAGGTGATGCATCATCAGGTAACAGATTCAGGAATGTGGCATCAAAGCCACCCGATTATGAATTGTTGTGTCACAACTTACTAGCAGGATAATTTAGGCAAGTTACTTAAACTCGTTAAATGTCAATTTTTTTTATGAAAAGTGAGATTAGTAGTAATTATCTTTTTTTGGTGTCACGAGAATTAGAAAAAGTTTATGCAAGGTGCTCACCCCAGTGCCTGCCTGATAGGACACATTCAACAAATGGTAGCTGTTGTTATTGCTCCACAATAGCAATAATACACCAATAATGACAAGAAGAAAAAGAAATAAAATAAATTAATTTTTCAGTGTTACTTTAAATATTGACCTACAGTCAAATTTAAATAGCATCAGGCTAGCAGGTACTTTTTCAGTAACTTTCCAAATTTCTTACAAAGGTATTTATGAAAACAGAGAAAAGAATGAACACTCAGAACAATGAAAACTAATCCTGACAGCTGTTATTTTTAAAGTTATTTAAAGAATAATCACAACTGACAGTCAGCTCACAATTCATGACCAGTGTAGGTTGTCTGATTTGTTTGTTTTTTATTCTTTTTTCTCTTGGAATGGAAGAAACCTCCTACTTAAAAGTAAGTGGAGAGACCTCCTCTGTGCTCCCCTCTGAGAACAGGTGAGCTCCAGACCAATGGGTAACAAGTGGGTAACAAGTGGGGAGGGTGGTCCCACTATAACCTAAGTATTATTATTATTTTTTTAAAATTATAGTTTATTAATTGTGCTATTACAATTACCCTAATTATTCTCCCCTTGTTCCCCTCCACACAACACCCCCGCCAACTCCCTCAGGCAATCCCCACACCATTGTTCATGTTCACGGGTCATGCATGTCATTCTTTGGCTGCTTCCTTTCCTATACTGTACTCTACACCCCCATGGCTATTCTGTAACTACCTATTTGTACTTCTTAATCCCTCCACCTTTTCACCTACTCCCTCAGACCTCCCTCCCCTCTGGTAACCATCAAAATGTTCTCTGTATCTATGCTTCTGTTTCTGTTCTGCTTGTTTGTTTAGTTTGTTTTTTAGATTCAATTGTTGATAAATATGTATTTATTGCTATTTTATTGTTCATAGTTTTGATCTTTTTCTTAAGTCCCTTTAATATTTCATAGAATAATTGTTTGGTGATGATGGGCTCCTTTAATGTGTTATTGTCTGGGAATCTCTCTATTTGCCTTTCAATTCTAAATGATAGCTTTGCTAGGTAGAGTAATCTTAGTTGTAGTTCCTTGCTTTTCATCACTTTGAATATTTCTTGCGAATCTCTGGTAGCCTGCAAAATTTCTTTTGAGAAATCTGTTATGGGAACTTAGTTGTAGGTAACTAACTTCTTTTCTTTTGCTGCTTTTAGAATTCTCTCTTTATCTTTAACCTTTGGCATTTTAATTGGATTGGTCCTCTGCATTCATCTTGTTTGGGACTCTGTGCTTCCTGGACATCTATTTTCTTCAACAAATTAGGGATGCTTTCTTTCACTGTTTTTTTTTTTTTTCAAATAGGTTTCCAATTTCTTGCTCTTTCTCTTCACCTTCCAGCACCACTAATATGTGGCTGTTTGTACACTTGAAGTTGTCCCAGAAGCTGCTTTAACTATCCTTGCTTTTTTGGATTCTTTTTTCTTCTTGTTGTTTTGATTGGTTGTTTTTCTCCTTATGTTCCAAATTATCAATTTGATTCTCAGTTTTGTCCACTCTACTGTGGGTTCCCTGTAAATTGTTCTTTATTTCAATTAGTGTATCCTTCATGTCTGACTGGATCTTTTTTATGCTGTTGAGGTACTCATTAAGTTCCTTGACATGCTTACAACCAGTGTTTTGAACTCTGCATCTGATAGACTGCTTATCTCCATTTTGTTTGGTTATTTTTCTGGAGTTTTGTTCTGTCCTTTCATTTCTTTGTCTCCTCATTTTGGCAGCCTCCCTGTGTGTGTTTCTATGTATTAGGTAGAACTGCTATGACTTCCTGTCTTGGTCGTGTAGCCTAATGTAGTAGGTGTACTGTAGCATCCCTATCACCCAAGCTGGGTACTCGAGATGAGCCTTTCGTGTAGGCTGATGCACTCTCCTGTTGTAGATGAGCTTTGATTGCTGTTGGCAGGCCAATGAGAGGGGTTAACCCAGGCCGGTCAACTGTGACAACTGGCTATGACCACTGACCACTAACCTCCACCCTCCACAGAGGATCAGATGTGCTAGGGCCTACTCCACACAGGAAGACTTACTTCAGCAGGGCTGTGGTGCCCACTGAGTCTGTCCCTTGAGTGTGCTCCTTTTAGAGGTATGAGGTGTGTTTGGATGGTATCCAGCCATGTAATATGAAAAATAGAGACATTTATTGACAAAGATACAAGATACAGGAAACATTGTACATAGGATAATGATGCCTCTGTCCCCTTCAAAGTAGACACCATGGGACCTCACACAGTTCTCCCAACAGCCATCAGTTGCCCTGTTATATTTTCTTGAATCTCATAATGGTCTGAAATCACCTCCCTTTCAAAGGTGATTTCAGTTTGGGGAAAAGCCAGAAGTCACAGGTGCCAAATCTGGTCTCAAGGGGAGCTGAGTCACCTGGGTGATTTGATGTTTCTCCAAAATACTCTGCATGAGACATGATGCATGAGTGGGTGCATTGTCGTGATGAAGCTGCCAATCACCAGTTGCACATACACATGGCCTTCTGAATCCTCTGAATAGTTTCCATGGAGGAATGTTCAAGCTTAATGCAATACTTGATGCAGATTTTTTGCTATGTTCACTCAGTCATTTTGAATGCTATGGCCACATAGCACACATGCTCACTCAATGGTGTCTACAGACCCCACTAACTAGTACAGTGAAGTCATCATTGTTCACGCATGTACATTACAGTCCATTCTCCTTGGCTGCCATTTTATATCCATGCCACACAAACCATTCTTGTTATTAAAAATAATTGGACTTTTTCCAGACAGACGTCTTAGTTGGGTGGTGGTGCTTCAATGTGGTTTATAGTTGTCTACCGGGTACGCAAGCTCTGGTGTTTCCCAGGAGGTGCAGACCAAGGTCAGCCACTGCCTGTGTTCTATCTGGGGCCACTTGGCATAAACTATAAAGCGATATACTGATGGCTGCTACTTGTGCTGGGCTTAGAGGTGCCCAAGGGTGACCAGGCTGTGAACTAAGGCTAGTTGCTGCTAGTGCTGGGCCTGGGGCCACTTAGCAAGAGGTACCGAGGCTTGCTGAGGCCAGTTGCTATTTGTTTAAGAGGATTTAGGAAGATGTGAAGCATGAGCCAAGACAAGCCATTTGTATGGAAAAGTCACTGTTAACAGCCTAGGTAGGCCAGTAAGTTGATGTTAGTTTTGAGGCATTCAGAGGATTGTTCCCACTCTGATCTCAGCCTCTTTCCTGTTCCATTTTTAAAAATATATATCCACTTTGAAACTGCAACCTTTGTAAAACCACTTAGAAGCAACAAGACAGGATATATGGACTTTTGGTGATTGCATCAGGCCACAGGAGAGTGAGAACAATATGGCTTGTTGTATACAGAGAAATGTAGTTCTGAGAGAAAATGAATTAGGGTAGATATTGAGAGAACTTTAGGTTATGAATTTTATAATATTCTATGGGAGAAAGGGTCAAAGGAATTGGCAGTCTGGGAAGACCCCAACTGAAGCCTCTGAGATAAGAATAAACCAGTATATTTGCATGGGAACTTGCATCCCAGAAAGAGCACAGGGAGGAATTCTGTTAACCTCCCCAAAGAGAGTGAGATAGCATCATGGACAAGTAAGACTGTGTTGGAATTTATAAGAACTGAAAAAAAATCTTCCTTGTTCAGTAGAATTAGAGAGAGAGAGATGATATGAGCCTTCAAAAAATGAAAATAAGAAGTCATTTTTCCCCTGAAGATCAGAGGGGTTGCATATTTTGAAAATAATTTACTATTGGAACCAGGAGAACGTTTTGGAAAACCTTTTGGCATAGTCATTAAAATGCTAGGAAAGATAGCCTTTATGAAATTGAAACATAAAACCAAAAAAGAGAATACAAATTACCTTAAAGAGTTAGTAGTTTGAAATGTGATAGAGAAATGTGCTACAGATAAAATCAACTGCCTGAAATGAGTAAATTGTCAAGAAAATGAAAAATTGAATAGAATTAAAATCAACAATACACTCAGTAAGGGCAGACTTGATTAACAAAAAATTTAATCAATGATATAGCAGAGTTACTTGGAAAAGGTTTTCCACAATACGAGGGCAGAATAAAAAATATAGAAGAGAAGATGGTAGTCATTGAAGATAGAGAACAATGATCCATATTAAAAATTATAAATTTTCAGAGTGGAAAATCAGAGAAGCAAAAATTTAAAGATTAAAAATCAAAAAATGAACAAACAACGAACCAAGCAACGAAGCAACAAACCAAGAAATGCTTTTCTGACCAGATAAGAGAAACCCTGACATTATATTGGTTTAAAAGACTCACCATGTTCCAAAGAAAATTAGCAGAGAGACAAGCATGTCTTGACCAACACTTCCATTTTAAAGATAAAGCATTTTAAAAATTTACAATAATTATTTGGAAATAAATAATTATTTTTTAACCTATAAAACAAAATTCAGCTGGCTTGAACATTTTTTTCACAGTAGTAAATATCAGTTCACAATGAATTTTTTCTATAGAATCTTAAGTGTGTAAAACTGTACCTCAAGAATTTTATATCCACTCAAATTTTTGTTTATTTGCAAAGACTACATGAGGGCACTTAAAAATATATAGAATAGTTCAGTAAACACACCACCACATACTTTTTGTTAAAAATTACTGTACTGGAAAACATATTTCAGATGACTTAATAAAGTGAAGCTAATAAAAATTTTTAAATGTGTAAGATATTCTCTAAGAAGATTTATGCGGTGAAATAATTCAAACATAAAACTAGGTGTATTAGTCAGGCTTCTCCAGAGAAAACAAACCAATATGAGATCTCCAATTTATATATATGAGATATATATACATATGGAATTGGTGTATGCGATTGTGAAGGCTGAGAAGGCCCATGATCTTCAGTCTGCAAACTGAGACTAGAGAGAGCCAATGATATAAGTCCAATCTGAGTTCCAAGCTGTGAGGAACAGGAGGGCGGATCATGTAAGCTGCAGTCTGAGTTCCAGTTCTCAAACAGAGATTGATGTCCCAGCTTGAAGACAGTCAGGCAAAGGGAACACATTCTCTCTTACTCAACATTTTTTCTTCTTTTCAGGTTTCCAACGGTTTGAATGAGGCCCATGCACATTGGTGAGGGCAATCTGCTTTACTTAGTCTATTGAATCAAATGTTAATTCCATCTAGAAACATCCTTACAGATCCACCCATAATAATTTTTAACCAAATACTCGGGCACCCTGTGATCCAGTTAAGTAGACACATAAAATTAACCACCACACCAGGTGTAAATAATTGTTGTGTGTTTTGTTATGCAAAATGAATGCAAATGTTGGAAATTGATCTTAAAAGAGAATTATGTAAAAATTACATATAGCCCTACCTGGTGTAGCTCAGTGGATTAAGCATGGCCTGTGAACCAAAGGTCGCAGGTTTGATTCCCCATCAGGGCACATGCCTGGGTTGCAGGCCAGGTCCCCAATAGGGGGCCACATGAGAGGCAACCACACATTGATGTTTCTCTCCCTCTCTTTCTCCCTCTCTCTAAAAATAAATAAATAAAACCTTTAAAATTACATATAAAAAGAAATAATAATAATGTGAGTCTAAATGTCCGGGTAATATGAATAAAGACTACAAATCAATGAGAAGAATGTTAATGTATGAATGTAGAAAGATTTAATGTATGAATGTAAAAAGATTTTTAAACAAATCTTACATGAAAATTAGTAAAGAATGAAAAAGAAAGTTTTTAAAACACTAAGTATCAAAAAAAAGTTAAAACTGGATTGAAATCTTCCAAACCTGTTAAAGATAAAATCGACCCAACAACAAATGACAGAAAACAGAGGAAGTGGTATAAAAGCCTTTAAAAAAAGCACAATGCAAGATAGTAAAATAAGATGAAACATATTAGTTTTGGTAATATATTTAAATGGGTTACATTCCCTAATCAAAACAAAGTTTTGCTGGATAAGTAAGTTAAAAAACAGGATCTCACCCCTGGCTGGCGTAGCTCAGTGGATTGAGCGCGGGCTGTGAACCAAAGTGTCGCAGGTTGGATTCCCAGTCAGGGTACGAGCCTGGGTTGCAGGCCATGACCCCTAGCAACCGCACATTGATGTTTCTCTCTCTCTCTCTCTCTCTATCTCCCTCCCTTCCCTGTCTAAAAATAAATAAATAAAATCCTTAGAAAAACCCTTTAAAAAAACACAGGATC